>NC_060276.1:95380020-95567775 GCF_021613505.1 Equus quagga
CAGGGGTTGGGGGTCGGGGGTCGGAAAGTTTTCACCTATTTCCACCTGCTCCTGGGGGGAAGTCCGTCCGCCTTCCGATGTGTAGTAGCACGAGACTTTTAGGCATCTTGAGATGCTATCTGGATATCCTTTGTTAATCGGTGAATGTCCAATTAGTTGTAGATTCGACGGGGGAGAGACAAAGAAGACCTCTCACTCCACCATCTTGGTCCTGCCCCTCTCCAGTGTCAAATCTCTTTTGCATTGAATATGATCCTCTGCATTTCCTAGATTGCAATCAATTATTTCTGGCCCATTGATGTTTTTAAATTCCCTTGGATTAAGCATCTTGCTAACCAGTCACATGAAGGAAGTTTTACCAAAATGTGAGGGTCTGTTCTACACGATGCCTCCAACATGTTTGACACTAACCTTTTTGCTCCACTCCTCTGAAGAAAACATAGGCATATTCTGCTAAATATCTTCCCCCAATAACAATTCGCTGGTAGGATGTTTCTTTGTTTTTAATATTCCAAATTGATAGAATGTATCTTTGCATTGTAGCATTTCTAGCCAGTATCTATATACAATTTTTCTCCTACAACTAAATGCATTTGAAAAAATGGTCATAAAGTCTTGAATTACAGTCCCAACTCAATTGGTACAACATCAGAATCATAGAGAAATATTTTGAAATGCTGTCAACAAGGGCAAGGGCCTATCTGGTTTTTTTGACATCCCTAGGTCACCAGTGCCTAGCTTAAAGTATGTATCCAGAAATGTTTTCAAATTAATTAATTAATTTAAAATTGGTCACTGGGCTCAAAAACCTTTCATGTTCTATTCACCCTGAAAAACTTGATTTCTTCCAATATTGCTTATAAATTAGGTTGACGATTTTCACGTCTCAACTTAAATCCTCACTTCATTCTAAGATAGCATAGCCAATATTACTGCTGCATCATAGCTTTCAAACTAATCTGTGAATTAACTTGCTGATATGTGCATGTTGCAATGGCCATTAACAGCATTGTATATTCAAAAGAAAATTTTAACTGACAGAAGAGTCCAGAAAAAGCACTGAAAATTTTATGAATGTGGTTCTCTGCATTCAAGTACTTTGTTCAGTACCATCACGTAGCTGCAAGAAACTGTGAACTTTTTGGCCTCTGGGGCTCTCTTGGAATTTTCCCAGCAATCTTTGGGAATCCCAGTATACTGTTTTATGAACATTGACTTAATCTCTGACATAGCAGGACAGAAATTAAATAACACAGACATGGTTAAAATGAACACTGTATAACTTGAAAATGTGTTTCATATTTTATCTATTTCCATGTCTGATGAAGTATGTTGTAATGTGAATGTGTTGTAAGTATTTATCCACTGCATGGCGTAGAACCCAACACAAAATCAGCATTATGTCCCATAGTTTATTTTGTAGAATATTATTGGACCATCTCATTTTATCTTGGTTTTGACTTTTACCCCCATTTCAATTTCTAAATCTCCCCCAATTTACCCATCATAGTTTGATTTCTGCTACTTGCTTGTTGTTAGTCCCTTTGGCTGATGACTGGTTCAACTTTTCTTGTTTTCGTTGTCAATGCTCTCTTGCACTTAGTGCCTGAATTTTCCTTTTTCCAGCCACTGATCCTGGCGACTGCTACACTAAGAGAAGCTCGATTCCCCAAGGGAGAGGGTAAACTCTCTCTCTCTCCCCCCTTCCCTCACCCCCTTCCTTTTCCTCCATCCCCCCACAATGTGATTATCTCAATTTTTTTAACTACAAAATTCTTTTTAAAATAAAATATGCATAATTCTGATTCCTAAAAAATAAATAGTAAATTCAAAACACTAATCTCAGTCAGTTCAGGTCCTCCCAGAAACAGACACTAAGATAGAAATAGAAGTGCAAGAGATTTATTGGGAGAAATGCCTGTGAAGGAAGAAGTGGCAAGGAAGAAGGAGTAGGGAGGGAGAAACATAGACCACGAATCAGGTTTGACATCAATGAAGGGAGGAAGGAAAGGAAGATGATTAGATAAGAAGAGCCCCAGACCGTGTTTCAGATCTTCATATTGCCCACTAAAGGAGTCATTCATCAGGCAGGAATGGCCATGCTCTAGTACTGTTCCTGTGCTCAATCATTGGCTAAAAGCAATCCTGGGGAGAGCTTGCCCTCAGTGTAAACATTATGGTGAGTCACCAAAGGTGTGGCATCTGGACACTATCAGCTAACTTCACTCTTGGCAGCTTTTTAATATTGAACCATTTATTTATCAAATATTTTGGAAGCATCTAAAACATGTGGTTCTAGGCGCTAGGGAAATAGCAGTGAACAAAACAGATGATATATAATATCCTTACTGTCCTGGAGTTTACCCTATAGTGAGGTAATAGATATTAAACAAATGAAGGAGTTTATTTATAATATGACGGATGATGACAAGTGATATGAAAAACGTGAAGCAGGTTAGTAGCAATCGGGATATGGTTTACTACTTTACATAGGGTTTGAGCAAAGCCCTTTCCGATAAAGGTAGATTTGAGCAGGACTGTAAAAGTATCTATGGAGCCAGTCACAGAAATATTCGAAGGGAGATCATTCCTGGCAGAGAGAACAATTGCAAAGGCCCCAAGGCAACGATATGCAGAGTGAATTAGAGGAAGAGTTTGGAGACTTCTGTGTCTGGGGCCTGGTGAGTGACTGAAGAAAAAAATAATGTGACATGAGGTCATAGAGGCGGGGAAAGGTGGAGATGCGGGTCATGTCGAGCTTTGTGGGTCATGGTAAGGACTCTGGATTTTGTCCTGAGTGAGATGAGAAGATATAGAAAGATTTTCTGCGGAACAATGGTCTGATCACAATATGGTTTAAAAGATTGATATTGGGGAGAACAGACTGTGAGAAGGCAAAGATAGAAAAGGAATGACAGTATAACTGTCTGTTAAAATAATCCAAAAGAGATAAGATGGATAAGATACGTTCAGCTAGTGTTGTAGCATTGACAGGGATAAGAATTGATTGGATTTTTCATTTTAAATTTTTTGAAGTAAAATCAACAGAGTTTCCTGTTTGATATGAGTTACCAGGGAAGGAGAAGCGTTGAGAACACCTCCAGTAATATTTTGGCTTGAACAATTGGTAGTGTAGAAATTCACATTTCCTGACATGGGGGACAAGTGTGGGAAGAATAGGTTTTAGTGTTCAAAATCAAGAGTTATGTTTTTGACATGTTAGCTTGAAATGTTTACTTACTTTATCACTTCAAAGAATAATAGTGCTTTGATATATAGCCAAAAATGACAGCAGTAAGGTTATTCTCACAAAGACAAACATTGTAAATAGATGTCTTTAATATTTTAGTATATTTGCATTATCAAATTTATTTTTATACTTTTTTCTAGTTACACATAATTAACAAATTTCCCAATCTCAAAAATATGTAGTTTTGTTTTCCCTTCTAGAAGTTTGGAGATGGAGCTTTATAGAGGCCTAAACTTTTTAAAAACAGGAAATGGTGGATGCAATTTCTTCATCAAAAGATCTTTTTTATAATTTCATCATCAGAAAATATGCTAGAGAAACTTTTGTTGGAAGATATTTTATCTATTCAGTGATGTTGACATATGCACTGATATCTTATTGCCAGATTTGTAATATTTAAAATTTCTTAAGATATTAGAATTGTATGCATTGAGTCAGGGATTATCCATTAATATTTATCCTTTATGCTATTTGTGTCTATTCCAGATGACAACAGAACAAGAATGAATTAAAACTGAAATGGTCCAATTAACGTAGTCAGTCTTTAGTGAATAATGTAGGTCTGGGTTTATAATGTCTGAAATAGGATGGTGGGCTCTGAGTCATTTCTAAGCATCTGGCAAAAGTGCCTTGGAATTTTAGTTTTAAGGACTCTATAACCTGATGGTCACTAGATAATGATGTCCTTTAAGATAGGACCTGTATTTGTTTTCCCTTATTCTAGTACCTACCCTAGAACCTCCTCTCCCAAAACTTTAGTGAATAAATAAATTCTTTAAAAATTACCTGTTTTTCTTAACTATGAGCTTGCACTTATTTTTATTAGCCATCACTTCATTTCCTGCCAGTTTGGTAACCTCTTTTGGTTTCTTTATATTGCTTTTGTCCCCAGCAGTTTTCCACACAATTTCTCAATTTCCTTTTCCTTTGAACTAAATGGTGTTACTAATTAAATGTCCTCTTTTCCAGATTGTTAGTGAAAATATTAAATAAGATCAGTTAGAACAGCATGTATTCAGGACTCTTAAAAACAGACACTCCTGAGTGAAGCAGATACTAGTGAGCTGATAACCTGTTTATTTAGAGCATTCTGTCAGTTTTCACTTCTACTTACCTTCAGTGTATTTGGAGTAGACTCTTCATTTTAGACTGAGTTTTTGATCTAATTATCATATTGACATATGACTCTAAGCATTTCATTCATATTATAACCTGGCAATCTTTAAGGATTATAATTAAGGACTAAAAATTACCTGATGATGTTTGTCTAGTTACTTATCACCAGTATTGGCAAAGTTTAGAGTAGGAAATAGATCCTGTAAGGGTTGATTAAGGAGAAATATGATATAATATATAAAATAAGCAAAATTTAAGTACTACATAAACAGATAATTTATGAATAATAATGAAGAACATTTTATTGTCAAAGTGTTGGTAAACAAGAGAATGGCTTGAACCTACAGTTGTAGGAAGTTAGGTTAGATGTGATTTTCCTGAGAGAGCATTGTTAAAGAGTGTAATGCTTTAGTTAGGGAGGTTATGGGGAGTGTGGAGGAAGCAGAGATTATGGAGATAAATATGTTAAATTATAGAAACGTGAATGCAGAGAGGAGACTCCACAGAGAGGGAAGACGCATTTTGAAGACAACACTTTGGGAATAAGAAAGGAGAAACAATATGGGACTCAATTACTCTAGGTATGTTTGGATCGGTTGGTTGCTTAAAACCTCTTCACAGATGTAGAGAAGTCTGAGCACAAAAAAGAATACAGGAAATGTTCTGGAGGTTATTTACTCAATAATACTTAGTTGTGAGTGTATGTGTTTTGTTGTCTATGTGTCAATGATAGATGTTTGTATATTTATGAACCAGAAGAGAAAGGAATTTATGTTAGGGCATTGGCGTTATGTTCTTTGTTCAAAAACTACGATGGAATGAAAGAAAGATATCATATGCACTTTTAAATAATTTAGTTAGATCACATAAAATAAATATAGTTAATGTTACAAGTTAGGAAGAACAATACATAGAGATGAATAACTCTCAAATAAATTTGTATTAATATAGCCAAGAATTATCTTTTTTAAGAAGGGAAGGGAGGGGAATTCAGAAGCCAATTTGAACATAGGCATAACCGTCTTAGTAGCTCTTAAAAAAGATCTTTAGGAAAATAGACGAAGTATAAAAACAAAAACAAAAACACTGCATGAAGCATTTCAGACATAGTGTGGAAACAGACAACTCAACCAACTAACCAGTCAACTAACCAACCAACCAACCAAAACCCTAAAATGCCAAATGAATGGAGGTTTGTGATAAAATATTATGACAACAGAATAGAGTTATTTCAATTAAATTTAGAAATGAGAAGAAAAGCACTATTTGGAGGTGGAAAAAGTTTAATGCTACCAGAGAACTGAGAGAATAAAAAAGGGAAAGTTAAACTATTTTCTTCCTATTTTTTTTCCTATTTTCTTCCATCTTCTCTGTCACAGGAAACAGAAGATATCAGTAAGAGGACATTGATTTCCAAAATAATCAAGGCGATTGTATAGAGATTGCTAAAAGCTGTCTATATTTTTTTAATGTAAGAAACTATAGACTGGCAAGATTGGTATTAACCTAAGATATGAATCTACAGTAGATTATTAAACAGATTGTCAATATTTAAAAATATAGGAAGTCATCCCTAGATTGTAAAATACATTCAATAGGAATAATTAAAATGAAGGTAAATATATTTGATTATTTTAAAATATTTTCTATATCAAGGGATGTCAACTGGACGTGTATGATTGATTTCAAAGATATTATAATATAATTTTTAAAATTAAGGTACATTAGTTATAGGATAGTAAACTAGGTACACTCATGATTAATTGAAATGTATTGTTGGTACATGAGAGTAACATTATGATACCTCAATATCTGAGAACAGGATTTCTCACTTAATGTAAAAATATGAGAGAAATAAAAGCAGCATGTAATGGTTAAGATTTTCCATTTGTAGAATCATTCAAAATTTAACTCATAATCTTTAAACTAATTATTCCAGAGTATCAGTGTATTAGTGATCTACTTTGTGTAACAAATTACCTCAAAATTTAGGGCCTTAAAACAACAAACATTTATTATCTCACAATTTCTGTGGGTCAGGAACCTGGACATGGCTTAGCTTGATGTCTCTACCTCAAGGTCTCACATGAGACTGTAGTTAGGATGTTGGCTAGGGCTGTGGTCTCATGTAAACACATGATTAGAGGAAGAACTGCTTCCAAACTCAGCCACATAACTTTGGCAGGCCTCATGTTTTGATTTCATACAGTAAGGAAAGCAAACTCTTATTTGATCAAATTATATGCTCACTTATCTCTGGTTGCTATATTTTAAGGAGGACATTTTCAAAGTGGAATACCCAGAGGAGCGCAAACAGAATTTTTAAGGACTGCAAAACCAGGCTTTATGAGGACTGATTGAAGGATTTGGGGATATTTGGCCTGAATAAGAGGAAACCTAAGAAGGCTATTATAGCTATATTTTATGTATAAGGGCTATCATGTGAAAAGGGATTTATTTTGTGCAGGTTTCATTTTCAGAACTTAAGTGATAGTGAATAGAATTTTAAAAGAATCAGATTTCAGTTAAATAGAAAGCAGAACTTATTTTTAGCAATTATAGTTATCCAAAAAATCAAACATGTTATAGAGTGGTGACTTTTTTGATACTAGAGGTACTCAAGATCAGATCATTATTTACACAAGACATAAAACCAATAAATGCATTTTATAAAATATATATGGACTGGCTACAGCTAAGGCAGGGATTTTTAACCTGCAATATATGATCTCTAAGAGATCTTCAGATTTTCTATAAACTACCTATAGTTAAGCAGAATTTTAAGTGTATTTCATGTGTATATTTTTCTAAAGAGAAGGCTCATAGCATTAATCAGATGCTCAAAAGAATCTCAACTCTTAAAAAGGTTGGAAGTCCTTGCTGTAAGTTTCCTTACAACTCTAAAGTTCCAAGATCCTACTCAAAGTAAATAATGTAACTTTAGGTGTATGGTTCTGTGGTAATTATTTTTTCTTTGATCTTTTGTGAGTTTAGAAAAATTCTAGCTTTTTCCACCCACACTGTTGCCAATTAATTTTTTTTGTTTCTGCCCAGTAAGTATTTATTGTGGCATTAATTGGTTTATTTGCTATAGAAAAGTATATGTCTCCCACTTATAATTACCCTAAGAATATAGGTTGTTAATTTTTGAGGTTATGAAGTACCTGTTGCATCATGAATATGTATTGAATGAATCCACATAATATACTCAATATCTCTGGAGCTTTGGAATTGTTAAATAAAAATGATTAATAATTGTCACACTGGGCAAAGACAGGGGAAATAGTTTTCTAAACTCTTAAATATAGCTGAGAGACTATTAAAATGGCAATTGAAATGAGTTCAAATGAATTGAAAGATCTTTTTATGAATTTATATATGGAAGAAAATGTGTCTCTGAGGGCAAAATTGTTCCCTGCAGTACCCAATATCAAGAACTTGAGCACACTTTGTCCTTCCTTATAATTATTGCTGGGATTTGAAGGGCTCTGTTTTCTGTTAGCCACTGGGGAAATCAGATGAAAATGACCTTTAAATAAATAATTATAAACTGGGTTTCATTGCAATCTTCAATCACCTCTCTCCTTTTGAATACACTTTTAATATGTTTTTCTGATTATTTTGAAGAGTCGATTTTGAATAAATTTGGCCTTTGAAGTACATTAGAAAGATTTCTATCTAGATTTCTCAAATCTGTAAAAGAGAGAGGAATATAAACTGAAGCAGCAGCTTAAGTACATCTGGAATAACCAAGAAAGAAACACATTAAAGTTAATTAGGGCAAAAAAAAAAAAAAAGCAGCTTTTATCTTATATGGATGAAAAAATGATTCTAAATCATAACTTTTCTTTAGCTAAATTGGCCGAATGCATATCCAGGGAGATGTAGTTTTTCAGCCTGAGATTTCTAGACCACTCAGCTAGTTATCTTACTTCCATCAAGATAGGCAGGTATACTGGGACTTACAGCTAACTGTGGGTTGTCATTTCTTTCCTCTTTCATCAAAAATGAGAACATCTGTAATCATCACAGCAGGAGCCTGGCCTGTGCCTTTTGGATGGTGTCCAGCAAAGACCTCTGTTAAGCTAAGTTTGGATAGCCCCACATGAGGAGAATGCGCAATTATGGAGGAATGGCTGAGAGGAAGAACATTCTGAGTTTGTAAAACAAAAATAGCTCATGCTGTAAAATAAACTAGAATGTTCAATATGAAATGTGGCAGGGAAATGAGATATACTTAAGGATAAATTTAAGGGTGTATTTTATAAGAAACAAATTTAAGAATTTCAGAAAGAAATTACCATGATAATTTTCATTGTTATTACATAAAAATGTACTAAGTAAGAATATACTCCAGTCTAAGTTGTGGTTTAGTATCTAGACAGAGGAAAATGGTTTTTTAGAGGAGAGGGAAGGATGTGGGGATTGGCTTAGTTCCTATTTCACAATGAAGATGAAGTGATGAACATTAAGTGACTGCATTTGTGTTTAAGAACAGATAAGATAGTGGTGTGATAGGGAATGGACCAAAAGCAAACCCAGGAAAAGAGAGATGAAGAAAGAAGCAGCAACTTATGGAAGAAAATGATAATTAAAAGATATTTTAAAAAATGGAAAAGGAACAGAGAAGAGCGAGAAGAGAAATGAGGGAGGTAGAAGACGTGTTAACAGAAAGAATGAAAAAAATCATTTTTATGCTTGGTTTGTATCTCTCATGACACATATTTCTCATATTACCTCTGCAGTCCTAATTTCCTTATTAGGTTATCTGCAGTAGAGTTAACTATTCCTTTTGGGAGAAAACAGGCAACAATGGCTTTTTCAAGGATAGTGCCAGCTAGTCTTCCACAGTGCTCTCAAATTATAACCATAGGCTGTAATTCATATGAGAGAAAACATATATTTATTTTAAAGTTCCAACAGAGAAAACCTGCAAAGAGAAAAATATATATTGTTTAACAATAGCTATGTTCCACCATTTCCTGGAGATTTGACAGTAATGTTCCGTCTTGGAGAGTGGTTCAAATGCACAAATGGATAACCCCTAAATTACTGCCCAGATCCTTTACTCTGTGTGATTTTTCCCTAAGTCTTCAGTGTGTCTACCTGGATTCACAAAATAGATAGTTAAGGCATAGTGCTTCATCCTCTGTGCTATACTCCAGATTCTGAGCTTTCACGAAGCTCTACTTTGCTCATGATAGACCATAGAGGTAATGACCTGAAGCTGAGAAAAAGATCTGAATGTCAGTCCTAGTTCTGCCTCTCATTAGCTCCATGTCCTTAGAAATTCCTTGAATCTCCCTGTAAAATGGCAAGAATAACAGCTACCTTGAGGTATTGTTTTGAAGATTAAAAAGTCAAAGAGCATACAATTAGCACAGTGCATGACACATAATGTTCAATATGTATGAGCCATTGTTGTTTTTATTTTTAAAAGTACTCTGTATTCACCATATCACCTTAATAGATTGCTCCATAAGTCCTGCACTCTGGCCAGAGTTATCACATTTTCTCAAAGATAGTGATCATTTTTAACTTCTCGTAGAATTGGGGGCAGAAGACCGGGATCAGTCTGTTGTTATATCAGGAAAGATTTAGGGAAGCTTTCTAGATAATACTTTAATACTTCCAAGGATATTGGTTTCAGTTTACTTCTAAATTATTGCAGCAGGTAACAATAGGAACTCAAATGGAACTTAACTCTTAAAAATGCCCACTCATATTAGTATTTTCTTCAATTTTAAATAGCTTTATGGACATAATTGTAAATTCACATGCAGTTGTAAGAAATAATAAAAAGATTCCATGTACCCTTTACCCAGTTTCTCCCAATGGTAACATTTTGTAAAACTATAGTACAATATCACAAACAGGATATTGGCCTTGATACAATCTATCCATCTCATTTAGGTTTACTCAGTTTTACTTGTACTATATGTATGTATGTTTGTGTGTGTGTATTTACTCACTTTGCATATGTGTATTTGCTCATGTGTGTATTTATGTAGTTTTATACAATTTTATCACATAGGTTTTCATATCTGCCACTACAATCAAGATACTAAACAGTTACATCACTGCAAGAATTCTTCGTATTGACTTTGATAACCACAACCCATCTTCCTACTGACTATGCACCCTTACAGAAACTAATAACCTGTTCTCCACTTTGAAAATATTCTCATTATTTCATCTTCATATATTAGATTTTTTTTACAGCAAAGGAGAGACTGAGGACATATATAAGTAAAGTAGACTCTTCTCCTTTATAAATCTGGCCAGAAGAAGGAAAGATTATGATAACCACACATTAGTAATTTTTGTCCAGGTTAGCATAAATAATATTTGACTCTGCTATACAGATATCCCTTGCTATGCAAAGGTAGAGCATTCCTACGAAAACTTGGTAAGCTGAGATGCCATAAAGCGAAGAAGCAGTAACGATTGATTTATACGGGAAAAATTTCTGAGCGTTCTCAGACCCAAAAAATAACCTGCCAAAATAAATCAAGATAAAGCCCAGACGCTCGCAGACAGTTCAAAGCTCTGGCGGCTTGATGCTGAGATGCTGAGTGTAGTTCCCGCGGAAGGAGCTTGGTGGCGCCACTCTCACTGCTCCTGGTGTCTGCTGCCTCTACACCTGCCTGGCGGCAAAAAAACCCCACTGAATGCTGCTTTCGCTGTTGCCTTTTTTTTCTCAAAGAGAAAATCCTCTTGGAATTTCGGTTAGTGAAAACAGGTACAAATGTAGGTCTTTCGTAAATCAGGGGAAACCTATACATGTAAAATAATTGCACGGCCTCTGACACCTGGTTAGCACTCGCTAAATACTCTTTACTTCTATCATCATCATCATCATCATCATCACCTTATTATAATATTTTAAATAATAAATATGTACAATTTATACTTGCACTTCCTTGGACACATTATTATCTTTCATGCCAAAGTAAGTTTGCTTTTTCTGGAGCATCTGTTTGTCGGTATTTAATGGTATAATTTTTATCCTCAAGGTCTGGTTTTTAGAAGCCCTCTCTGAACCCTGCCATATCTCACTGTAGTGGATGACATCAGGTAGAGTCCAGTTCCATTCCTCAGGATGGACACACTCGTTCTCCTTGCTGCTGAGATTGTTGGCTACTGACAGACTTCAGCTGTGTCCTTTTCAAGGCTTTGCCCTCTGCTACAGTATGCTGTTTTGCCTAGGTCACACACCCATCCTTCCAGGGGCAAACTAAGTCTAATTACTGGTCAATTCAGGGGTGGGGGTGTAAGTTCTCTCTCCTTGATTTCAGCCAATTCTCAAGGACATTCCAGAGCTTCCTGTGGCACTAGCTTCAGCCTTTCTTGAGACTACATTACACCCCTTCCCTATCTTCTTTCATTCTCCCAGAGTTTACTCCCCAGTAAACTTACTGCACAAAGTAGTTTAAGAGTTTACCTTCCAAGAACCCAACATATAAAAGCCATTCTCTACCCCCCTTGAGTTCTGTTCTCTGTATTTTCAAATATTCCTGTGGAAATGTTTACAGCATTTGGATTTCATCCAAACTAATATTTCACCCCAAAGTATTAAGCCTGTCACATTTTCTTTGTCTTCAATATTTTTGCTCAGATAACATTCATTCAATCACTCAACATATATTTATTGAGAAACTACTATGTACCAAGCACTCTACAAAATCCTGGGGATATAGTAGTGAACAAAGTCAATATTGTCGATGTTTTCATGGAGCTTATTGTTCATTGGGAGAAACAGACATTTAAAAAAGTAAAATGTACGCATAACCTTGTTCTCTTTTTTGTGTTGTCTTTTCTTAGTTGGCTAGTTTGAACTATAATTCTTGTTCTTTCTTCTCTGCCAGAGGAAAGATTTTCTGTATCCAAAGGTAGAAATCAGGATTGCCCCAAGTAAAACAAGACAGTGAAGATTCACCTTACCAGAAACTGATAAAGAAATTGTATCATTAATTTGCAGACTTTGTCAGCTTAACATTTTTCATACTCGATAGCCTTAAATTTCTAACTACATCCTTGTGTAAGACCTCTCCAGAAATAAGGATGGTCCACCTGCTGTTTACACATGCCCCTTCTGCATCTCTCTTCTGTCTCCCATATCATTTTATCAATGAAATGATTGATATCAGAAACTCCCTAAACTGTGACATTGATCTGAAAGATAGAAAACCTCTCACAACTAAGCATGACATAGTCATGGTGGTTACAGTGGATTATTTGAATTCAAGAATGGAACCAGGCGGCCACCCTGTGGCCGTGTTTAAAGTTCCGGGTGCTCCGCTTCAGCAGCCAGGGTTCACGGGTTTGGATCTCAGGCATGGACCTGCGCCACTCATCAGCCATGCTATGGAGGCATCCCACATACAAAATAGAGGAAGATTGGCACAGATATCAGCTCAGGGCTAATCTTCCTCAAGCAAAAAAAGAGCAAGATTGGCAACGGATGTCAGCTCAGGGTGAATCTTCCTCACTGGGGAAAAAAAGAAAAGGAACCAGATGTAGATAAAGAGGAGGCCAATAGGGCAATTGCAAGAGGTACCAATCAATAAGGGATGCCAGAGAACAACATCCCGATAACGTTACAAGATGGGAAACTTTGTATTTACCACTATTCTTCTCAGAGAGAATAGTGTATATGGGTCAAAGGAAAATACTTGGAAAAACTGCTTGGGATGGGATGACTCCCAGGGGATACACTCATATAACAGTGTATGGTCACAAATGTGCTTTCCTAGGAGGGCAGGTATGGTCCACTGCATGTATTTATTTTGTTGAGCAGAGTCTGCAAATGTGAGGCAGGAATGAATTTCCTTTTCCTAGTAGTCTTCTTTGTCAATCCTTTCCCACATATCATTCAAGTTCTCTTCTAACAAAATGATCAATAGATAATGAAGCATAGTGGGTGGAAGGGACAAGATATCTTGGCCTGAATCTGCTTGGGACATCTACAAGCAGCTGGTAGCAGCTCCTTGTGCATCTGAAACATTTATACTGACCAGAGGTCAGGAGGTTAACTTATATTGCCATTTACCTTGGCATCCTTCAGAAACAAGAGCTGTGACTGATGAAAATAGCATTACTTCCCTTGCAACAACGTCCTGTACATTGAGAATGATAGAAGAAAGGATATGAAGAGAACAACCAGATTCATACATGTTGCATGTAATAACCCCCTATCTTTCTAAAGGAAGGCTGTGGTGGATATTTCACTCATTATAAACCAGGTGTCTAATAACACGTCCATGTCAGGCAAAAAGGCATCATAGCTTGTATAAAGAAGATCTACCCTGAAATATTAAATGAATTTTTAAAAATCATGAAATACTTTAATTTCATGAAATGCTTTAAAGTGTTTATTATCCACTTACAACTGAATACTTGGTGAAATAATTAGTCCTTAATTTCTTAGTTAGCAATGAAAAAAAAATGAGTATTTTTGGTCTTATTTTTCCTCTTTTTGTTCAACATTCACCTGGTGAAAAACTGACTTGAGTACACTGAAAATTTGTTTCATTTTATATTAATTTATGTAGATGTTTATGTTCAAAGTGTTAATTGCAATAAAAAAGAATTTTATACTGGTTTATGAAGCATAACTTTTTAAAAAGTTTTGTGATTATTATGATTCAAAATTTGGAACCTACTAAACTATAAACTTTTAACTTGTAGAAGACTACTATGTCCTAAGATAAACTCTAACCTTTTGTAACGAATAATAACAGATGGTAACAGTGATTGTCCCATAGAGAGTCTCTTTGGACTTATGACAAGAAACTGTTATTTAGGCTGATAATGATATAATAGAATGTTCAGGCTGGAAGCCAGCAGAGCCAGAGTAATCAGGCTTGATTTCAGTGCACTCAAAAACCTGAGAGTTGGGTCAGGTGGGAGGTCGTCATAATTTCTCCTAGCTATGCATGAGCTGTCTCACTGTTCTTACATTTAACTCCTAATGCAAAGGGCAAGCAGAGGGCTTCTTCTAGGTCCCCTAGCCATGATTAATTAAACAGTTTCATTACAGTTATGCACCACATAATGATGCTTTAGTCAATGACACACTGCGTATACCACAGTGGTCCCATAAGATTAGTACCATATAGCCTAGGTGTGTAGGAGGCTATACCATCTAGGTTTGTGTCAGTACTGTAGAGGAGGAAGACATTTTCCTCTTCCCTTCTAGGTTCTTCTAGATGGTCTAAGAATTAAATTGACATGAGACAGAGTAACAGGAGGAAAACAAACAATTTTAGTAATATGTTTACATGGGAGAAACAGAGGAAAATTGAGTTACTTGTCAAAATGGCCAAAGCCATCCTCAGCTAAAGACCAAAGAAGATGTTGGGAGTAGTGAGAGTCAGGGACTTCAAAGGGAAGGAAGGCAATTCACAGGTAGGTGAAAAGGAGCAAAACCTTTGGAAAACAAGTGCTGGCCACACAGAAACAGAAGAACACAGAGGGGAACCCAACAAATAAGCTTTTCTAGGTTCCTCGCTGTCTACCACCTAATTCATGTTATGCTAAGGTGATAGCTCACTTCATGAGACAGATTTTTTTCCCTTGGTGAGGAAGATTGTTGCTGAGCTAACATCTGTGCCAATCTTCCTCTATTTTGTATATAGGACACTGCCACAGCATGGCTTTATTGTAGGTCCATGCCCAGGATCCAAACCCGTGAACCCTGGGCCACCAAAGCAGAGAGCGTGAACTTAACCACTACACCACCAGACTGGTCCCCTGAGACAACTTTTTTCATCTGAATTCTTTTAGACAGTTAAGGGAGAGGTGATGAGAAAAACATTCTGTCTTTTGTTTATTAAAATATAATCATCCTAAAGTAATCTTCACATTAAAAAGAGACATTTTGGGATGGTAAATTTTGTTCCCCTTCAGTATACTCTATGATGTTGGTACAATGACAAAATCGCCTAATGATTCATTTCTCAGAATGTATGTATCCCCATCGTTAAGTGAAGACTGACTGTATTCGGTTTGGGCTCTACTATATATTCAATAAAATTTGAAGCCTCTACTCTCTCTGTTCTTCAGGGTTTTTACCTTCAAATGGAAATTATGTCTCCAAATTCAATAGCTTATTAACACTGAGCTACAGAACTGGAAGAAACTTGGAGACCACCACGAGAGGATGATTTTTAAGCAACTGCTTTTCCTTTTTAAATATCATAACATATTTTCAAACTATAATCATATCAAAGAACAGTTTAGATAGAGGCAAAGTCTTTTCAACATCAACATCATAAGGAAATCATCCGATGTATCTTGTGGCTTTTTATACTAATGCTCCCAGAGGCCTAAAAGTATACTCTACAAATGTGGTTTTTCTTACTAAATCCTTGAGTGGTGCTATGTGAAACAGAGAGTAAAATATAACCAGTTTCATAATGATATACCGCTCCAGTAATAATTGGATTACATAGAAGAGCATCAATGTGAAAATCTATAAAATGGTGGTATATGCTCTCTCTATATACATACAATTTTAATTAAGAATATTACAGAATGAAGCATGTGTCGTATCTTTTAGATAGAATGACCATCCCATAATGTTCACCCTAGCTTTTCCCTTTCATAGTGAAATATTTTCTGCCTTCCATTCACATGAAGCATTTCCTTAATAATTACCAGAAATGACAACGTTGTCAAATTTCTATGCCACATCTTGACATTACATTTCCAAACCACTCTAGAAATGCTCTTATCACTTTGTTTTTAGCTAGTGTAAATGGTTTCCCTTAGCTTTTACCTATTCAATTTTTCTAAATTATTCTAATAGTGTAGTAGAAATATTTATGGGATTAGAGTGAGAATATCCATGCCAAATTTTACCTCAGCTCGGGTTTGAGAGAACATGGGCGATTCACTTATACCTAGAGTTTTGGTATTCTCATTTGTAAACTGAAGATGGCATTTACCTTACAAAATTGTTATATTAAAATATGAACTCATATATGCAAACAATTTGAACAATAAACATACACTAAAATGATATACACAAAAGCATATATAATCAAAGTGTGTCTTATAATCAATGTAAAAAAAGTAATTCTGATATCAGGCCTTTGTTCTTCGGCCCAATTAAAGCTGTCATTAATTTTGTGATACCTTTTACCATCAAAGGTGTCATAGTATTAAGGAATTATAATATGTATATAGTTGAGAAAATGCTATTTGAAGTCACAGCTGACACAGACATGTTTGCTTCCTAAGATCTCAGCACAATCTCATTCTCAAGTGTGTAGTTCTTTGTTAAAGAAAATACCTTAATAAACTGTTGTGAACACCACATAGCAAATCTTTAGGGCACTCTCTGGAAGCCCATAAAAAGGACTAAATTGCTCTGTATAATGAAGTGTCAATTTTGAGCTGCCAAAATTGTCCAAGAAGAAGGTAGTTGGGACTTCAGTGTGCAGAAAGATGGCTTACACAAAAGGTGAGATTCAGGATCAAGGGGGCAAGAAAAGGAAGCCAAAGACGAGGAAGAAAAATGTAAGATATCTAAGGACCCTCAAAGTGATATGGACACCGGATTTTATACTGTGTGGAATATGCCTGGTTTTATTTCTGTCTTAAAGTTCAAGGTGACTTTAGCAGTCTAGAGGACACAAGGCACCTTGACAGTAGACACTTGTGTCACAGTGGACTCTATCAGTCAAGAGATTTATTATTTTATTCCTTTTTATGTTTTGAAAACATAATACCACGTGAAGACAAATATTTGTTAACAATAAAGTGATCATCTATATCTAGGAAAATGCATAACCATTCAGATAGGTAAATCAGTAATGTCTAATACCAAAACTGGCAAAGAAATCTTTGGAGAATTGGAAGGGATCTACCATTTTGACTAAAAGTCTTACTTTTACATATCTGAATTAATATATAATCTATTTTCCGTTTTAGACAAAATTAAAAATAAGATACATTATAATTAATATATGATAATTAAAATGGTTGATCTAAACATTTAAGAGATGAGATTTTTGTGTTATTTATGTACCCTACAGCAAAAAGTGAAACTTCAGATATAAAGGCCATATTTTCTTGAAATTACTGTTCCTTAATTTGATGGCTCTTCTTAAATTTTTCTCATTTATGAGAGCAACATATTTTATGAAGTCTTATTTAAGAAAGTATAACTGAGACTTTTTATTTAATCTCAATATTTAAAAATTCAACTTTAATTTTTTGGGGTTTTTTTTTTTTTGAGGGAGATTAGCCCTGAGCTAACATCTGCCACCAATCCTCCTCATTTTGCTGAGGAAGACTGGCTCTGAGCTAACATCCGTGCCCATCTTCCTCCACTTTTTATGTGGAACACCTACCACAGCATGGCGTGCCAAGCGATGCCATGTCTGCACCTGGGATCCGAACCAGCAGACCCCGGGCCGCCGAAGCGGAACGTGTGCACTTAACTGCTGCACCACTGGGCCGGCCCCTAAAAATTGAACTTTAGAGTAAAAATATCGAAACAAATTTTTTTCTCATACATATACCACATAAAATATATAAAATTGATTTTTTTATTCATAGTATTAAAATACCAAATAACCTATTCTATTTGCCTAATGCATAATAACTGTGTTTTTGTTTTAGATGCAAATATTAAATTGATTTTGGTGCCACTATTCTCCTTTGTGTTGATATATTTAATTCTAAAAACAGTGGCCCTCGAGATTGGCAAACTCAAAATTTATTATATTTTTCCCAAACATATTTATTTTAAATAAAAATTTAAAAACGCTTTTCATTTTTCGTATCTCAAAATCCTTTTTGATTAGTGGCTCACACCATACTCATGAAAAAAATAAATGTGGACATTACCCTCCTCATTTTAGAGATGAAAAGTTGGAGCTTAGAGAGATTAAGTGATTTTTCAAATGTGTGTTTTTCAAACTTCACTTGATTTATCCTATAGAAACCTGAATTCCTACCATTGTTTCTCATTAGGTTGCTATGACTAGTAATTCTTACTCTAATGACCTACAACCCTTCGTTTCACACCTCTCCAATACCATATGATTTTAGAAGCTCCTACTTCTCAGCAACAGATTCTAAGTAATATGAAGGAAATGGTAATGATGTAGACTTTCTACCTAAATATGGGCTTGTGACATTCAGTGCTATTTCTATTTTGAATTGACAGTGTTAGAAGCAGAGCTTATTTTCTCCTAAGTTCCAGGCTTGCAGTTAGTGAATCTATATGCATATTAACCTTAGGCAAATGTGAAGGTAAGCTATTTCCACAAATTTTATACCAAAAGAGAACACTTTTACAGTGAACTCTAACATCTATTAGAATTATTTTAATCCTGAAAGCAGAATGTAGTGTTTGATAGAGCCATGCTCATTTTTGTTGCTGGCTTTATTTGGCATGTATAAAAAACTTCATATTAACAGGTCCAGGTTATTCATTTTAATTAGTGTATCAGCCATATTTAGAGTATTTCCTTAGCTTAAGTTGGATTTCATTCCATTTATATACTATTTCAGTAATGTGCCATGCCAAAAACTTAAAATTATCATTATCATTATTGTTCTCATTTGACAGATTTTTTAAAACTGAGGTTTAGGGATGTTGAATGACCGGACTTGTGAAAGAACACACAAGTATGCAGCATATATAAGATATAAACTCAGTCCCTGAGAATAAAAATACATGCTCTTTCTACCCTAATACTCAATCAAAGGAAGACTTGATAAATTTTCAAACAATAATTCAAAACATTTACAAATGTTTACTCTTTGTCAAGTGTTGTGTAAGGTTCCATGTGTACAAAAATAAGTTAAATCCCAAGCCTGCTTTCAAGATGCTTGTAATCTCGTGAGAAAGCTAGAATACTTTACAGATTTAATACAATGTATTAAATATATAAAAACTACTGTAGAAAGACAGAAGAAACAGATTCTGACAATAGTATATAATGTAGTTGTTGATAGTATAGGCTTTGGAGTCTTAAGTTTGAATCCTTACTCTGCCACTTACTGTGTGGTTTTGGACAAGTGATTTAAACTGTAAATCTCCATTCCCCAGTTTTTATATCCAGTAAATGAAGAGAGCTCTGCATGATAGTGTTGGAAGATAAGCACTACCAAAGTGATTGATATATGGTACATACTCAATAAAAGTTGGCTTAATAAAAGTTGGGATGTGAGAAGAGGGGTAATATTTGATGCGTATCTCCAGAATTCAGTAAATAGAGTGGGAGGACATGTATAGTCCAGATTATGGGGGGATCTTATGTAAAGGTATAGAGACAACAAAAATCCGTATACTATGGTTACAACAAAGGGTGTAGGGAATTGGGGAACAAGGACAACATAGGCTAGGGGAGGAAGACAAATCTGGAAAAGTAATTTAGGATCAGCTGACTAATTGAAATACATAAGATAGAGGAGTTAAAGATATCCTCAAGATTTCCATTTTGTCCATCTAGATCAATAGTGATGGCATTACCATATTTCATTAATGGCAGATACTGTTTCAAGACATAGCAGTAATTTAGTCACACATTTTCTGGAGAAAAATAGTACATGTTACATTTTGTTATTCACCAAAAATCACTTATGTTTACAAATATAATTATATACATTCTCTTTTTAAGTATCTCAAAGTATGAGGACAAAGGTTTTCAGTTTAATGCATTTCTTTGTGAAAAGTATCATCATCATAAAAGACATTCATGGAGTGTTTACTATGTGTCAGAAATTGCCTTAAGGGTCTAATTTCCTTATCTTCTAAAACTTTGAAAGAGCCCTACGAGATAAGTAGAATTAGTTCATTTATGTATGAGAAACTTCAGAAAGCACTACCAGGATTATTTTATAATCTCCTAACATTGATTTTTGTCATGCCTTAGATTTAGATAATCCTTAGAATGACTCAATAGGACTAAAAAATCAATGCATTATGATTGTTCTCTATAAGACTTAAACAGGGAGTGGTAGTCAAATGATATTTTTATAGCCACATGTTTAATAAAAGAGGCCATTTTCTTTAGAAGCGAAACTAATTAGCCATACTTGTTTCACTTTCTTTTCTTGTCCCATTGAAATGCTCATGAAAACCAGAAACAAATGCTATGTTATTTAAATATTTTCTGATCTCTGAAAGAATCACCAATGCAAATGAATAAAACTAAGAAAGCAGACGTGGAAGGTGTAGGAGGCAGCTTTCCGTTACCTCAGTGACATATTTCTGCACCCAAGTATTGCGGTCTGATTTTCTAATCAGAAATCCAAACAACTTAGCACAATAGTTCTTTCTGATGAAAAGAGAATGTCTCTCCATTCATGTCTTTGACTTCCATCCATAACCGATCATTCTTACCACAGCAGCAGTTTTTTACAGCTTTATTAAGATATGATTGATATACAGAACATTTCATATATTTAATAAATACAACTGGATGAATTTGGGCATATGCATACACCTATGATACCATCACCCCAACACATTAGTAAACATATCCCTCACCTCCAAAAGTTTCCTTGTGTTCTTTTTATTTGTGGTAAGAATACTTTACATGAGATCTACCCTCGTGACAAGGTTTTAAGTGCACAACACTGTATCGTTAACTATAGGAGCTATGTTGTACAGCAGCTCTCCAGAACTTATTCCTCTTGTATAACTAACTTTATACCCATTGAACAGCTCTGCATCCCACCCCCATCCCCTGGCAACACCATTCTATTATCTACTTCTGTAAGTTTACTATTTTATATATCTTAGATAAGTGGAATCAAGCAGTATTTGTCTTTCTGTGACTAACTTATTTCACTTAGCACTTGTCTATCTATGTTGTCATAAATGGTAAGATTTCATTCTTTTTTTAAGGCTGAATAATATTCTATTGTATGTATATACCACATTTGGGAGTTAACAATAGTAATATAACTAGGTCAGAAGTTAAATGGAGAAGCTAATATCACATTTGATTTTTGAATATGAAATAATCAGTGCATTTGGCTAGAGACAGGAGATAGTCAGAAATAGCCTAATAATCTAAAACTAATGTCAAAGAAATTAATCCATAACCAATCTGTAACTGAAAATTTGGGTAAGTTTATCCTGAGCCAAATTGTGAAGACCATGGCCCAGGGCCTTCCTTCCCAAAAGACGGGGCACCAAAGAAATGGGGTATACAGAGTGGTTATATACCCTCAAAAGAGGATGTTTCACATGTGATTGAAATGTCCCTTTTACAATACTCACGAGACTGCTCTGTCAGCACAGCAATTGATGGACACAGCAGGTAGTAGGCTTGCTGTCTCCGTGGGCACAGCAGGGTGGCAGGTCTGTTGTCTTGAGCTGGGTGGTCACAGGTGAGCACAGCAATCAGTTCCTAACCTAGACAGAGATGCTTATCCTTAAGGAAATGTCAGTGTGGGGGGAAGTTGCACCTTTATCTTAAGTGGATTTGTTCTTGTCTTTGGGACATAACAAATGCTTAAGCAGATATACCATGCATGCTCAACAGCTGCATCAGCCTCTTTTGGAAAAACAAAGTCAGGCTGAATTAGGTTTACACCAAATGGCTTCCTCATATATTCCAATATATCCAATTGATTGCCGTTTCTATTTGTCACTAATTTCATATTTTTGTTGCACACATCTATTTTTTGAATTTTATAAAATGGGATACTATTGATATAAGCAGGAGGGTGATATAAACTGATGTATGTTGTCAAAATAGTCCTGGTTGCTGTTTTGAGAATATATTGTAGAGGGAGACATCAGTCATTTAAGAAGGATATGATGGTGGCTTAGAAATACAACTTGTCAGATTATGTGATAGAGTAGATATGTTGAGAATGCAGAAGAGGGAGATGTCAAGGATGACTCTCAGGTTTTGGTCTTGCATGACTGGAACCATTTACTCAGATGAAAATGACTGGAAGAGAAGTATATTTATAAAGGACTACCAAACATTCATTTTAGGATATGATAAGTTTAACATTTCTTTAATTCATCTCTGTGGATGTCTCAATGACACAGTTGGATATACTAGTCTGCAGCTAAAAGAGAGAGAGATGAAGAGAGGTGAGAAAATTTGTTTAAAAGAGAGAAATACTGGATTTATTGGCATATTAAAAAGATTTACATCTATGGAAGTGGATGGTATCCCCAAAAGACAGAGTATGTAAAATGAAAGATAAGAAAAACAACTTGTGAAAGCTAAATTTCTGAAATTTTGGAGATCGGGTAGAGGAAGAGGACCCAGCAAAAAAAAATCAAGAAATCAAGGAGGAATCAGAGAGGTAAGAGCAAAGCCAGGAGAGTCATATCAAAGCCATTATAAAAGTATTTTAAGAAGGATCAAGTGAATAAAGACGTCAAGAGGTCAACAGAGATGAGATTGGAGTAGTGCTCAATAGACTTAGCAACAGGAAAATTATTGGTGACCTTAGTAAGATAAAGTTAGCATTATTCATCTCAAAAGTAAGAAAACAAAAAGATAATACTCCTTGAGGACCAGTGAGAGTCCTACAGAGTATAAATAGCCTGAATTCTTTGTATAACTAATAATAAATTCCCATGGATTTGTTGAGCTTCTCCCGAAGGAGACGGGCATAGGAAAGGTGTCATAGGGTGATTGTGGAGAAATAGTAAAATTGCAGAGAGAACCAAGGACAATCAAAATGCTACTGCCAACTCTAGGATAAGAAACAGGATGTTAAGAAGAGCTATCTTTATTGCCATGTGAGGAAGCAATATGACACCGTTTATAAACCATAAACATTTCGGGAAACTAAACATCTATTATTTTCATTCAAAAATATGTATTGTTTACCACGCACCAGTTGTGCCAGGAACTGGACACAAGGTGAAGAAGACAGATTTGGAATTTTCCCACTGACCCTTGGAAGAGAGGTAGACGATAGAAAGATAGACAAAGCGTAATAATAAAGAGGGTAGTGTTATGATGAAAACTAAGGGAATTTGGAAGACAGCAAAGAATTGGAGGGAAGCTACAGTGAATAAGGTGGTTGAGTAAAATCACTCTAGAGAGATACAAACTGATACTGGATGAATGAGATCAGTCACATGATGCCCTCTACATTATATAAGACATTGCTATTAGTGTTTGTGTAATTCAAAATTTGGGATACAAGCTACTATTTTACCTTGTGTATACTCAAAATGATATCTTGCTAAACATAAGTAAATAAGTTAAGCTATGATATATTGATATATATCAGTGTTTTCTCCAGTGAAGGTAAGAATACATGATTTATCAGATCTGCAGTTAAGCCTAGAAAAAAGTAGTTTCTAAATGTAAATGAAAGATTTGGGGTTCTGTAGTTTTTGCTCACAAAATCCATGATAGATGATCAAATGCTTAAAAGAATTCTTCAAATAAATTGTGATATGTATTATTATTGAGATTTATGAATTTATTTATTATGAAATTAAAACTCAATTAGAATCCTATGAGAAATGCTTTCAAGCCATTACGGTATAAAAGTTAATTGACCAATAATAAAACAAACCAGAGATTTTGAGACTTATTAGCCATACTTTTTAAATATAATTTAGATGAATTCAATTGAAGAACAAAGCAAAGCAAGATGACACCTTGCAAATATTTGTATTAGAGTGCCATTGAAAAAAATGTGGAATGCATTAAGTTTTGCCCGACTTACAGCTGTTGCTTGAAAAGAAGCAAAATCTCTGCTTAATGATGCTTAAAAAGTAGGGTAGGAAATATTTTTAGAACATTTGAAATTTTAATTGATAGCTATACTTAGGATATCTACAGGAAAGAATATGTATACTCAGGATATCTACAGGAAGGACTGTTTGAATTGAATTCTGTGTGAGAGACATGATTATCATATCTTTAGAATGGGACATAAAAGGGGAAAGAGAAGTATTTGGGCGAAGGAAGAAGTAAGGAAGACTTTATACAGTTTGCTTAAAGTGAATTTAAAATCAAACATTTTAACTGAGCTCCAAATATCCTTCTTGCCTGTGAAACTTCCTTATTTTCCTATTTTTGCCCCAGAAAAATACATGACTTTCACATTAATACAATTGATGTAGAGGTGAATGCTTTTGCACTCTCTCTGATAAAGAACAGAGTTCACAACATTAGAGCACAGTATCTGAATTTCTCCAATGTCTCAATGTGCACTGAAGACACCTGTCACAAATGGGACTGCTTTTATAATTCTACAAGACACAAATTATAAACTTGAAAAATCTTTCCCCTTCTTCTAGTATGCAAAAAAATCCCAATATTTCCACCCAAATATAATATTAATTTGTCTGCCGAAAGAGAATCTTTGATGTTAGCTAATTTGATTAATACAAACAAGTATTATACAGAAAAGTGTTAGAGTATTAGATAAAAGTTGATTGAGATATGTTAAGTACATGGCATTTTGAGAAAAGAATATTTTAACTTGTTTCTGTTAATTATTGGGGCTTCCATGTCTTAAAAAAACATAAAACTAGTATTTCTTATATATTAGCTTTTTGACTGCTGCACTATAGTTCCTTAAATATGATGTCACTCTAGGGGCTGGCCGCATGGCGCAGCGGTTAAGTGCACACGTTCCACTTCTTGGCGGCCTGGGGTTCACCGGGTTGGATCCCAGGTGCGGACGTGGCACCACTTGGCACGCCATGCTGTGGTAGGCGTCCCACATATAAAGTAGAGGGAGATGGGCATAGATGTTAGCTCAGGGCCAGGCTTCCACAGCAAAAAAGAGGAGGATTGGCAGTAGTTAGCTCAGGGCTAATCTTCCTCAAAAAAAAATATGATATCACTCTAATATTTGAATATATGTATCTTCTGATTTGTAAATGTTTGAAATAGACAATTTTTTCATGCGTAATCTTGAAACATGATCATTCAAAATGTTCTCAAAATAAGACCCATTTGGCCTTTAGACAAGTCAATGGAAAGTGAGGAGAAATGATAAAGTAAGAAAAAAACAGAAAAGGAATCTTTTAATCAATAAAAATAACATACAATAGCTCTAAGACATTTTATTATATTTTACTATCTGCAACTGTATCTTCTCTAAAACTCTGGTCATCATTATAGATTTCATGCACTGAGTAATTTAAAATCTCCTATAGCCTCATATGTTTCAGTGTAGTTTGCTTCATCTTTTGTTTGTGTGTGTGTGAGGAAGATTGGCCCTGAGCTAACATTCTCTGCCAATCTTCCTCTTTTTGCTTGAGGAAGATTGTTTCTGAGCTAACATCTATGCCAACCTTCCTCTATTTTATGTGGGATGCCACCACAGTGTGGCCTAATGGATGAGCAGTGCTAGGTCGGCACCTGGGATCTGAACCTGCAAAGCCCAGGCTGCCAAAGCAGAACATGTGAACCACTACGCCACCCCCAATCATCTTTTGTTTTTTTGCTGAAATCTGGCTTTTCCCTTTTGACGCTACTTCTGTTTCAGCTTTTACAAGTAATGTGTCTTCTTTGTTTCTTGTTGTGACTTCCAAAGCATTCTCTCACCTGTCCCTAGAAGTTTTCAGCTTTGAAGTTTTCAATCTCCTTATTGAAATATAAAACCTGAATTCGGGGCTGGCCTGGTGGTGTAGTGGTTAAGTTGGCATGCTCTGCTTCAATGGCTCAGGGTTTGCAGATTTGGATCCTGGGTGTGGACCTAGCACTGCTGGTCAAGCCACGCTGTGGTGGCATCCCACACAAAATAGAGGAAGATTGGCACAGATGTTAGCTCAGGGACATTCTTCCTTACACATACACAAAAAAATAAAATAAAACCTGAATTTGATGTTGCTCTTCTCCTTGTGGAAGTTGCCAACTCAAAAGTAGCAGTTAATAGGCTAAGAAGTGAGAAGAAACTGACAGCTAATAAATTGAGAAGTTAACATAAGCTTTCAAAAGTTTTGTGGAGTTAAGGGATAAAATGGGAGTTCAGAGACTTCCTAGTAGAGGGACCTAGCTAACATCCTAAACTTCCTATTGACACTCCAAAGAGCTATGCTGTACCAGTAAGAGAGAACCAGAAATGGCCCAACCTCAACAAGGACTAAAGCCCAGCTTCCAATAATAAGCTCATTCTCATTTGGTTGTGGTGATCTTCCATCAGCATTCCTGGCTAAGAGAAACAGAAGTAAATCTCTTGGGAGGATGGTAATATCAGATAGAGCCTCAAAGTATCTGTACATGTTTTACACATACTACCGTACACTCCATAAAAAATAATGAGGGTCTGGCCTGGTGGCATAGCAGTTAAGTTCGCATGTTCTGTTTCAATGGCCCTGGGGTTCACTGTTTTGGATCCTGGGTGCGGACAAGGCACCGCTTGGCAAGCTATGCTGTGGTAGGCGTCCCACATATAAAGTAGAGGAAGATGGGCATGGATGTTAGCTCAGGGCCAGGCTTCCTCAGCAAAAAGAGGTGGATTGGTGGTGGATGTTAGCTCAGGGCTAATCTTCCTCAAAAAAAAATAATAATAATGAGACATAGGAAAAAAACACAATTTAAGCAAAAATTAAGAGGAAAAATGACAATTGTAGCTATTCCACAATATAGTCAGATATTGGAGATATTAGGCACAGACTAAAATTACTGGGAGTTATGATGAGTTGGAAAGTTTTAGCAGAGAACTGAAAAAAAATTAAATGGCTAGAACTAAAATATGCAATAAGTAATCATAAGTACTCAGTGAACAGGTTTAATAGCACATTCAACAGCTAAAGAAAAAAGTCATGGTCTGGAAGATAAACCGGAAGAAAATATCCAAAAGCAACTATTGAAAGAAAAACAGGATATATAACAGAAACATAGATGTAGGAGACATTTGGGACACGGTGAAAAGGTATAACAAATGTGTAATTAGAGTTCCAGAAGTATAGAGAGAAAGACAGTGTAGCAACAACTTTTGAAAAACTATTGACTGAGAAATTTCTAAAGCTAGAAAACACTGATGACACATATTCTAGGAATGTTATGCACTATGAGAAGGATAAATGTAAAGAAAACCACACTTAAGCACATCATCTTAAAACTGCTGGAACCAAACATAAAAATGAGTATCTTAATATTTTTACCTTAATATCAGCAGAGGATAAAATGTTGATGAAACAAGAACTAAATAAATGGAGAGACTTATTTTGCACATGGACTGAAAAGCAAAATAATAAACATGTCAATTCTCTTCAAATTGTTATACAGGTTTAAAGTGATTCCTTTCAAAATAATGCTCATAGTTTTTAGAGATATAGACAAGATTATTTAAAAATTTATATGGGAAAGCAAAGGGAATATGCTAGCTAAAATAATTTTGGAAAAGGAGAATAAAATGGGTTGATTTCTACTTCCTGATTGGAAGACTCATTATTTGAGTCTACTATATGGTTCTAGTAAATAAGACTCTGTGGTATTAGCAGAGGGACAGACACATAGATCAATGGATCAGATTAGAGAAGCCTGACATATATACACACAAGTATGGCCAACCGATTAGTGACCTCAAGTGAGGCAATATTTCTACCTCAAAATTCCTTCATTACTCCACTTTATTATATAACTATTTAAAAACTTCTGTCTTCAAACCTCCAGCGCGTCCCCCAACTTTATCTAGTGTTGATGATCTTGCTTCCCATTATACTGACAAAATAGATGGAACCCCATGATAACTACTGCAATCTTCTGTTACTCCATCTACCAACTAAACTGCTCTTGTGAACATACACTCTGTCTTTTCTCTTGTGATGTTGGATAAACTCTCTATAATCCAGTTAGGTTCAAAACCTCTTTTTGTGCACTATATCTATCCGCTTTCTCTTATTCAGGAATATTACTAAACAATGTCTCCTGCATCATTATTTTTGCCTATTGGATCATTTTCCTCATCATATAAACATATAATTTTCCTCATTAAAAAAATGACCTCATTTTCCATTTAACTACCTTGAAATTTCTCTATTCAACTTTGTAAAAGAATTACTTGGAGATTTTTAGTCATTGAATCCTATATACTTCTCCAACTTTCTATTGAGCCCACTCCAATCAGGTATCTGACACCACTGTGCCACCAAAATTTTTATGAAGCTTATTTATGCATTGTTAAGACTGATTACTAATTCTTTGTCTTCATCTTATTTTAATACAGATGGTCACTCCTTCCCAAATTGAATGCTTTCTTCACCTTGTTCGTATGACACGATTCTGTCCTGATTTTTCTGCTAAATTATTGGCTGTTTTGAATTTCCTGTCCTGCTTCTTCTTTATTGTCCTACTTCTTGACTTCAGAGTATCTTAGATTTTTTTGTACCTCCTCTTTTCCCTATATGTACCTCTTTAGTAAATTGAAGATTCTTCTGGTTTTAAATAATATCTATGCACTGATAATTCCAAAGTGTCCAGAAAGACTTTTTCCTTGATATTTAGATTTGAAATACTAGCGATTTAGATATC
This sequence comes from Equus quagga, assembly GCF_021613505.1. Lineage (NCBI taxonomy): Eukaryota > Metazoa > Chordata > Mammalia > Perissodactyla > Equidae > Equus > Equus quagga. Next base: position 95,408,836 of record NC_060276.1, read on the forward strand.
TAGAAGGCATTTTAAATCCAACATATATGTATCGGATCGTTCTATTTTCAACTTGGTTCAGCTTGGAACTACAGTGCATGAAATCTCTTTTTCTCTATGGTTCCAAGTTAGAGCTGTCTAAAAGATAAACTTGCACAAAACTGAGGAGGTTATTATTCTTTGGTGATCGTCATGGTTAAATATGGTGATAGACGGATGAAGAATTTCCCAGTAATTTTCAGCTTTTCTTTGTTCTCCCCTGCCTTCATGTCTACCTCTACTTTTTGACTACTTGCCCTTGAACTATGATGTGGTAGATCATCCCTGTTTGTCGCTGCAGATCTAATCTCCTCCTATTCATTTTACCCTTATAAGCAACATCAATGGACTCCTTTGTCCTTTGAGTTCCAGTTGGCTTCAGTCAATTAATGGCCCTGGCAGAAAATTGGAGGACAGCGAGAAAATAAATTCATTGTATTTATTCCTCTGGCTTCTACTCTTCTGGGCTGTCAATGGCTGTGTTCCTCTGAAGAAGGGCACAATTGAGTTTGTTTGGAATCCTCCTATATTCACAGCTACTGAAGCAACCACAGCTCTTTCTGGCAAGCACTACTTTCCTTTTCTCCTTCAGATCTAGGGTCGTTACATTTTTCAGTGTTCCTACCACCGGGATTTTTCACCAATGATTCTTGGTTTCCTTTCACCCTGCCCATAATTTCCCCTGTCCATAGTCTCTTCCTTAAACTCTCCACAGTTTCCCCGTTTGAATGTGCCATTGATTTCCTATTGGTATCCAGACTAATATATACTGGATGTTTTTCATCTTAAAGATGACACTTTCACCCTTTAAATTGTGATATAATAGGAAGAACTGTATGAATTATGCCTTATTAATGTGGAATGCATTTAATTTAACTTTCACAACTATACTAGAAAACATCATATAAAGATATTCATGATTTTTAAATTGCACATTTATAAGTCTCATAGCAATTTTCTTTTGCTCTTGATTTTCTCTGCTGATTTTCCATGAGTAAAGGGAAAATAAATAAGTACATAGTGAGCATGATACTCTTGCAGAAAAGTAGTCTGGAGATCTTAATTCTAGTCACAACTCTACCATTATTCGTTCTATGTTTAAAGTAATTTAATCACTTTGGGGCTCAATTTTTGAGCCCAATCTATAAAAGGAGACTTGAACTAGTTAATCTTCAGGGTCTCCCAACTCTAACATCTGTGATTCTAAGAATTTTCACATTTAGTGTTCTGAGATGGTTAATTGTTAACCAGAAATAGATAACGGTTAAACCAACTTTCAATAGAATTGCATTTTATGTTAGCAGAAACTATGCTGTGCTAGCAGCATCCCCAAACACACAGCAGCTGAAAAGAAAACAAGATACTAGGATCATATCCTTTCAATTACAAAACATACCAATCCATTCTCCCTCCATAGCTAACCTCTTTCTCCCTAGCTAATATTGCCATTTCAAAAGTGTCTCATTCTTTATATGTAAAGTTTATTTTTAGATATGGGCCAGCCAATATTTAGTAGGGAAGTTTTTTGAAATATAAAACTACATGTGAAAGGGAGTTAAAACAAATTATAAGTACTTAGAGGTATTTAGTAATATTTTAATGTGTTATTTCAAAAATGCTTTTTATTTATATAAAATACTCACTATTTATAAAACTTAGATTATACAAATTTTAATATTAGTATTTATTTTTTGATTAATTCAAACATACAGAAAATAACCTGGCTGGATGTCAAGCACCTATCACTCAGATTCAAGTACTATTAATATTTACTTTATTGAGAGTGACATCAGCAAAATTGTGGAGTAGGAGTTTTATACCATCTTTCCTCCCAAAGAACACCAATTTAGACAGTCTCCCATGGGCAAGAGTACTTTTCTGGAAATCTGGGAGTCCAGTGAAGAAGTTCCAGCACACTGTTGGAACAAAAAATCCTGAGATTAGATGCATTGAAGAGGATAAGGGGAATAGTTTTGCTTTACCCATATCACCCCCACCCAGGGAGGCACAGCTCAGTGCCATGAGAAACCCTTCAGCCCACAATTTCTCCCATAGGGGAAAGTGAGAGTGTGTGAGTGAGGGCCAGTCTTCCCAAGATGTGCAGGACACTGCAAAAGAGGCCGCTTGTTTCTCACCCCACCCAGAATATTGAAGTCAGCTGCATGATTGAAGTGTAATTTTTTTTTTTGAGGAAGATTAGCCCTGAGCTAACTACTGCCAATCTTCCTCTTTTTGCTGAGGAAGACTGGCCCTGAGCTAACATCTGTGCCCATCTTCCTCTACTTTATGTGTGGAACGCCTACCACAGCATGGGTTTTGCCAAGCAGTGCCATGTCCGCACCTGGGATCCAAACTGGTGAACCCCTGGCCGCCGAGAAGCGAAACGTGCGAACTTAACCGCTGCTGTGCCACCGGGCTGGCCCCTTGATTGAAGTGTAGAGAGAGGCTGGGAGAACAGCAAATAGGGCTCTGAAATTACCAAAAGGACACAGATCCTACTAACCACTTTGCCAACTCCATCAGAAAGGCCACCCATGAGCCACTGGGGATACCTCACCTGCAGATCATCCCAACTGGCCCACAGACACAGCCAGTGCTACATGGAAATTGCCCATACATGCACCCACCTCATGCCCTGTGCACCATTTGCACACCCGAGGACAGTGAGTGTGAGCCCTCAGATGACTAGTGAACGGGTGTAGAAAGTCAACTTGACTCTGTGGGATTGAGAGAAAGCACACAAACTTGAGCATTCCACACTATCCTAGGGTAAGCAAACGGGAAGCTGTTAGCACCTGGCCTGGCTCTTCAGGATCAAGAGCAGGTATACAATTATGAGAATTATCGCACAAGAAAGAACAAGAAGTATAGAACAGGTGTATCCTTAGAAGAGGTCTGAGAAAAGAGCTGACAAAATTCTTTCTTTCTTGAAGCTAGTCAGTGATGACTGTAAAAGGTGACTGCTTCTTCACATTTGAAGACATCAACACAAGACTCTAAGGAATATGAAAAATCAAGGAAATATTACACCACCAAAGGAATACAGTAATTTTCCAGCAATCGACCACAAAGAAATGGAGATCTACAATTTGCCCAAAAAATAATTCAAAATAGTTGTTTTAAGGAAACTCAGTGAGCTACAGGAAAACACAGAAAGATAATTCAACAAAATTAGGAAAATAACACATGAGCAAAACAAGACATTTAACAGAGAGATATAAATCATAAAAAAAAAACAAATCATAAATTTTGGGGGGCCAGCCCTGTGGCCGAGTGGTTAAGTTCATTCGCTCTGCTTCAGGGGCCCAGGGTTTTGCTGGTTCAGATCCTGGGTGTGGACATGGCACATGTTGAGGCAGCGTCCCACATGCCACAACTAGAAGGACTCACAACTATATATATATATATATATATATATCACTATCTATACTCTTATAACTATGAGATGTTTTATGTAAGCCTCATAACTGCAAAGCTAAAACCCGCAGTAGATACACAAAAGATAAAGACAAGAGAATCAAAGTATACCACTATGGCAAATCATCAATTCTTAAAGGAAGACAGCAAGAGAGGAAGAAAGGAACAAAGGAAACATAAACAGCTATAAAACAATTAACAAGATGGCATTAATAAGTCCTTCTTTATCAGTAATTACTTTAAATGTAAATGGATTAAATTCTCCAATCAAGAGACAGATGGCTGAATGGATTAAAAAACAAGACCCAACTATATTCTCCCTATAAGAGACTCACTACAACTTTAAGGAAACACACAGGCTGAAAGCGAAGGGACAGAAATAAATATTCCATGCAAATGGAAAACAAAATATTGCAGGGGTAGCTATACTTATATCAGAAAAAATAGACTTTAAATCAAAAACTGTATCAAGAGCCAAAGAAGATGGTTACATAATGATAAAGGGGTGAATTCATCAAGAGGATATAACAATCATAAATATATATGCACTCAATATTGTAACACCTAAATATAATAAGCAAACACTAACAGATCTGAAGGGACAAATAGATAATAATACAATAAAAGTAGGGGACTTCAATATCCCACTTTAAAAAATGGATAGATTATCCAGACAGAAAATTAAAAGGAAACATTGGATTTGAATTATACTATAGACCAATTGGACCTAACAGATGTGTACAGAACATTCCATCCAACAGCAGCGGAATACACATTCCTCTCAATCACACATGGATCATTCTCCAGAATAGAGTATATAATAAGCCACAAAGCAAGTCTTTGCATGTTTAAGAAGACTGAAATCACATCAAGTACCTTTTCTGACCGCAGTACTAGGAAACTAGAAATCAATAACAGAAGGAAAACTGGAAAATTCACAAATAAGTAGAAATTAAAGAACAAAATCCTGCACAACCAATGGGTCAAAGGAGAAATCAAAAGGCAAATCAAAAAATATCCTGAAACAAAGAAAAATAAAAACACAATATACCAAAACTTACAGAATGCAACAAAGACAATTCTAAGAGGGGAGTTTATAGCAATAACTGGCTACACTGAGAAAAAAAGAAATACCTCAAATAAATAACCTAACTTTACAACTCAAGTAACTAAGAAAAGAACTAACCCTAAAGTTAACAGAAGGAAGGAAATAACGCAGATAAAAGTATTATTAAATGAAATAGACACAAGAAAAATAATAGAAAAAGAGCAATGGAATTAAGAGAGAGTTTTTTGAAAACATAAATAAAAATGACAAATTTTTAGCTATTCTAACTGAAAAAAAGAATGCTCAAATAAATAAAACCAGAAATGAAAGAGGAGACATTACAACTGATACCATGGAAATACAAAGGATCATAAGAAACTACTATGAACAATTATACACCAATAAATTGGCAACCCTAAACAAATGGATAAATACATAAAAACGTACAACCTGCCAAGACTGAATTATGAAGAAATAGAAAATATGAAAAGACTAACAATGAGTAAAGAGATTGAATCAGCAATCAAAAACCTCCCAACAAAGAGAAGCCCAGGATCTGATGGTCTTACTGAGGAATTCTACCAAATATTTAATGAAGAATTAATACCAATACTCCTTAAACTCTTGCACAACATTGAAGAGGAGGGAGCACTTCCCAACTTATTTTGAGGCCAGCATTACCCTGATACAAAAGCCAGATAAAGACATCTCAGGAAAAAAAAGAAAATCTACAACATACATGCAGAAATCCTCAAGAACAAACTAGCAAACATAATTCAAGAGCATATTAAAGGGATTATACTCCATGATCAAGTCAGATTTATCCCTGAGATGTAAAGATGCTTCAACATAATCACATCAATAAATGTGATACACCATATTAACAGAAAGAAGGGTACAATTCATGTGATAACCTTGATAGATTCAGAAGAAGCATTTAACAAAGTTCCACATCCTTTTGTGATAAAAAACTCTCAGCAAATTAGGTACAGAAGGAATGTACCTCAACGTGATAAAGGCCATATATGAGAAGCCCACAGCTAATATTATATTCAATGGTGAAAACTTGAAAGCATGTCTTCTAAGATCAGGAAGAAGACAAGGAGCCCACTCTCATCACTATTATTCAATACAGTACTGAAAGGCCTAGGAACAGCATTTAGGCAAGAAAAACATATAAAAGGCATCCAAATCAGAAAGGAAGAAGTAAAGTTTTTTGCAGATGACATGATCTTATACATAGAAAACTCGAAAGTGCAGAAGAACATAACGCTTAGGTAGACATACTAACTCCTATCGACATTGTGGTAAAGTGTTGAGGGAAGTAGAAGTGTTCTGTAGTCCTATGATTGGGTCTCAGTATTTTAGTTAACCTTCGCTCTGGTCTGTGACATTCACAAGTTCTTGTCAGGTACTACCACCGACTTAGATGAAACAGGAAGGCTATATGGGGCTTGAGTTGGAGATGGGTAGTTAGACTCTGGTGAAATAGATTCTCTTGAAGGCAAACCTTGTTAAGAAGAACAAAAATCTCTGGGTATGTTTTTAAATGGCTATTTTTTCCTCTCCATTTGCTGGAAACATAAGGGTTTTTTTTTTTTCTCATCTTCACTGTGAGAACCTGGTAGGGTTACTTGAGGTAAAACTCACAAAAGTACGGAGCCTTCTCCTGGGGTTTTTAACTCTCAAACATGTCCACTCTGAGCCTCCAGCAATTTATCAGAACATTGTATGTTTGCCTACCTGATACTGGTTCCCATGGATGTTTCTGCTCCCGTAGGTTGTGATTGTTTGAGCCTCTCTGTGTCTCTCCAATTTGGGATACTGTGGGTTTGCTCTGTGACCTTGATTCTGATAGATCTAAGAAGAGCTGTTTATTTTTTCTTATTGTGAGGAGGGGAGTGATGATTTCCAACTTCCTTACATGAAGAATAGGAACTAGAAGTCTCTACCAGTTTTAAAATTTCATCATTTCTTAACCTCAGAGCTATTTCAAATTTACTGAATTCTCATTTTCAATAGCCTTCTGTTATTATCTCACAGATGCATTAAGTTCTCTGGTTTTTGAGGAAATTTGTATTTGTTATTATTGCTGTTTCATTTTCTTCTTCTACCTCAGAGTTTCTTAACCTTGGCCCTATAGGCTTTTGAGGCAAGATAATTAATTTGTTGTGAGGGAATGTCCTGTGAATGAAAGATCTTTAGCACCATCCCTGATCGCTATGTACTAGATTCCAGTAACATCTCACTAATTGTGATAAACTATCTTCAGACTTTGCCAAATAGTCTGTGGGAGAAAAATTATACCCAGTTGAGAGCCACTGGCCAACCTATGTTGTCTATGCTTTTTCTGATTTTATTTTTCAGATTTTTTGTCTTGGTATTATTTGTTAAAGGCTTTCCTAAGAATTTTGAAAGCTTTAAAAGAATGAGACATTGAAAAGCCACTTGTAAACCTTAAACATATGAGTGGGGCTTATTGAGCAGCGTGCTTTACTATAATGAAAGTGGTTTCCCACTGACAGGTCTTTTCCTGGATCCATTCAGTTTTTCCAAAGGTAAATTTTCTCAAATCTATTCCAGCACATATACACCTGCCTGCAGGAACTCTGAGTGGGGAAATGGGCCTAGGCATCTCAGCATTCAATATGTAGACTTAAAACTTCTCTCACCAAATTCTATCCCCTTAAGATAATATCTTTTAGTTCAGAGCTTTGGGTTTCAATTTCTCCCCAAATAAATATTCTTTGTCTGTAATAGGAAAAGGTGTAGTTACATGGCTTTCCCAGCTTTAAGTGATGACCTGGATTGTTAGCTGATCTTGATAAAAGATTTCAACTAATATCCCTATAACATCCTGCCCTGCCATCCTCTCGTCCTCAAGTCTCTGGTGCTTTCAATCCCTGAGTCTTCATAAGTTTGCTTATCATTCACATCTTCCTTGTAAATCACTTGGATTTAAGCTTTCAGCTCTTTGATATGTCAACTATGCCTCCTCATCCATATTCAATTATCAAAAAAATATTGATTACTCATGTGTGTTGCTTTTCTATAAAGGCTCAATGTGCTTTTATTATAACTTTGTCTTTTCCATATAAATGTTAACTGTGTACTGACCATTTGTAGTTCTTTGATATTTTTATTTCTCATTGATTTGCAAGAGCTCTAATATAACTTTGTAATATGTGTATATATATTTATAGAATATATAAAAGTATATAGATATATAGGCTGAGTATATGTAAGTATACATTTTTTCAGCCATTTTATTTTTCTATTAGCTTCATTTTTAATTTTCATATATATATTTACTTATTTTCTTTTTGTATGATTTTCCATACACATGTTATGATCTCTATAACTCTTATGCTTAGAATTTCTTTCCTACTCTAAGATGCAATCATTTAAAAATATTTTTACAGTTAATTTTTTCATGTTATCTGAAATGCATTTCAGTGTATTGAAATAATAATCTCATTTGCACCCAACATTTTATCAATAATTCAGGCATGGCTATTTCATTTTTCAAATAACTTGTGATGCAAAATTTATCATTTATTCAATTCTTAATTATATAAAGTCTATTCCTTTTCTATTTTGGTACATTGGTATCTTCATTTATTCTCTCACCAATATCACTCTACTTTAAAATGTGTAGTTTTTAATTGTATTGCTATAGGGAAATTTATATGCTGTTCACTTTTAATCTTTTTCTAATAATATCACATGATTATTTTTTCCAATAGATTTAGAAGGTTTTTTTAAAGATTTTATTTTTTTCCTTTTTCTCTCTAAAGCCCCCTAGTACATAGTTGTATAGTCTTAGTTGTGGGTCCTTCTAGTTGTGGCATGTGGAACGCTGCCTCAGTGTGGTTCGATGAGCAGTGCCATGTCCACGCCCAGGATTCAAACCAACAAAACACTGGGACACCTGCAGCAGCGCACGTGAACTTAACCACTCGGCCACAGGGCCAGCCCCTAGAACTTTTTTTGAAAAGATTTATCCTGCTGGGGTTTTGATTGTAACTATATCATGCCAATAAATTATTGTGGAAATAATCAAATGTATATACACTATAAAATGACCTGCAACTCTGCAGCATTTGTTTCTAAGTTTTGAGTGGTCGGTAGTTGAAAGATACACAGATAATTAAAACAACAACAAACCCTCTTCCATTGCCCAGGAGAAGCCACTTGTAGCATATATTCCTGAGTGATGTCACTAAAGCATGATTCAATGTAATTTTCTATGTGGTCTTAATGTGAAATTTTCCAGTGGTTTTAAATTGGTCAATACATAAAATTATTAATATATAATCAAGATATATCTTGTAGACAGTAAGAAATATAGACTACTGTCAAGACTGATGATATAGATTTGTGATTAGTAAAAATATTTCATTAAACTTAAAACAACCAAAACTGAAGTTATTATATTATATTCAAAGGTAGAATTTCCTCACTTTTTGATATTCTGCAATTTATGATAGGCTTAAATATCTTATGTCATCTGTGACTCTTTATCTACATTGTTGTTTATATCCAATTTATCAATTTCTCTCTTCATGGTTCATCATCTTAAATTGTCATATTTTCTTTCCTGAACTTGTCATTATAGAAGCTATTTATCAGTCTTCCAGTTTCCAATCCAGCATGTAAAAGGCTTGGAAGTTGTCACTTTATCCCAAGAACAAGTAAAAAACTAAATGAACTGTATTCTTAGATCCATCAGGGGATTGAGGTCACAGGGCAAACTGCTGTCCACAAAATTGGAAAGACAGACAGGTGGATACAGAGAATCACAATTTGTGGGAACAGAGACTCAAGCAGAAACTTCCATGGGAATCAGTACCAGGGTAGGCAAACATAAATTGTTGTGATGAATTGCTTGAGGTTCAGTGTGGAGAAGTCTGAGAATTAAAAACTGCAGAAGGGTCCAGTCTTAGGGGGATGTGCCCACACTTTTGTGAGTTTTGCATATGGAGCCTTGCCATGTTCTCACAGTCAAGATCAGAGAGAACTCCCCTCATGCTCCTGGCAGGGGGAAGGGAAAAGTAACCCTTGAAATATGTTAAGAGGAAAAAATTCCACACCTTACCTATAGAGGAGCAAAGAAAATAATTATATCTGACTTCCTCTTAGAAACCAAGCAAGCAAGAAAAAAGTGTATTGAAATATTTAAAGTGTTGAGAGAAAAAACCCACCAACCAAGAATTCTGTATCCTGTCAAATTATCCTTCAAAAGGAGAAATAAAAACTTTCTCAGATAAGCAAAAATTAAGGGAATTTATTGCTGGTAGATTTGCCTTGCAAAAAATATTCAAAGAATATCTACAGAGAGAAGGGAAATGATATAGATCAAAGACTTGGATCTACATAAAGAAAGGAAGAGCATTAGAGAAGGAATAAATGATGGTAAAATGAAAACTTTTAATTTTCTTACTTGTAATTGATCTAACAGATAACGTTTATTCACAATAATAATGGCAACCACATATTCAATGAATATAGTTTATTTATAAGTGGAATGAATGACAGCAATGACACAAGATGGAAGGGAGGAATTAAGAACGTTTTCTTATAAGGTACTTGCACTACCTGGAAAACAGTGCTGTGTGATTTGAAAATGGATTTGGATCAGTTGTAAATGTATATCACAAGCTCTAAGGCAACCACTAAAACAAAAGAGTAATAAAAATAAGTATAATCAGTGTGCTAAGAAAGGAGAGAAAATGGAATCATATAAAATGCTTAGTTAAAACCAAAAGACAGAAAAAGAGTAGAAGACAATATAAGAACAAACAACAAGGAAAACAAATAGAAAACAACAAGAAATATGGTAGATATTAATCCAACTATATCAATAATCACATTAAACATCAATGGTCTAAACACACCGATTAAAAGACAGAGATTAACAAAGTGGATTGAAAGCAAGACCAACTATATGTTGTCTACAAAACCCACCTTACATATGAAGACACATATGGATGAAAAGTTAAGTTATGTAGAAAGATATACCATGCTAACACTAATCAAAGGAAGCTGGAGTAGCTGTATAAATTTCAGACAGAGCCAATTTCAGAGCAAGGGAAATTATCAGGGGTAACGATAAATTGGTCAAGTTTCCAAGCCCGAACAATCTTTACTGTGTATACACCTAAAAACAGAGCACAAAAATACTTGAGGTAAAAGCTCTTTATGCCTTTATTTCCCATATTCCTCCTTTTCATTTCATCCTTAAAACTTTCTGCTCCATTAATCTTTCTAAATCACAGCTCTAATAAAGTTATTCCCTGTTTAAAATTTCAGTGGCTCTTCACTGCCTAGAGAAGTAAGTAAGAATAGTGCTACTGACTTTCAGGCCAATGCTCATTATGACAGTTTATTCCATTTTCTGCATTTATTTACCATTGTTTACTATATGTCAAATAAACCCTGTGCTTTTTCTGCCTCCAGAGCTTTCGTTCCTATTATTTCTTACTAGTGGAGCTACTTCTGTTTCAGACAGCTAAAATCCTAACCTTTACTTTGAACACCATTTGAAATGCCATATTTTAAACGCCATGTCATTTTTTTCAAATCTTTTTATTTACTTGTGATGACTCCCTTCCCTGAACTTTGTTATACTTTTATTGTGTATTTTTTTCATTTGCTACATATAATACTCTGCCTTATATCATAGTTATTTGTGAACTTGTCTTATTATTCCTCTGGATTACAAAATCTTTGAAGATATGGTCCAATCATTTTTGTATGTTCTGCACCGTATAGCACAGAATCTCACACATAGATGGTGATAAAATATGTTGGTTGGATATAAATTTTCTTTTAATTTATATCAGTGACAGCAAAAACGCCATCCTCTTTCATGAAGACTTCTGATCATTCGAGTCTGTTTTTATTTCTCTCTAGTCTGAAATTCTATAGTACACAGTCTTTGCACCAGTTGTTTCAGCAGTTAATTACTTATTTAATGGTGCCATGTGTCATCCTCAGTAGTTTAAAAGTTGCTTGAGGCCTGGGACAGTTTTCATTATCTCTTTTGTATCCTTTATAGTGCCTTGAATACATAAATGGATCCATGAATACTTGAATTAGATCGAACATGGTAGTCTTTCATTCTTCTTCCAAAATGCCACACATTTGGCATGCAAATGAAGCATCAATAAATTAGTGGACAACTGTGAAAATACCATGAAAGTTGCATATAGAATTCAGCTTCTTGAGAGGAATAATTCTCTATAGTCATCCAGATAGTTGGCTAACCCCATTCTAGCTTCATTTACTCTAAAATTATTCATTACAAAGCTAAAGTTTGGTGTACAACTATTATCCTGAATAACCATCCATTTGTTCACCATTTAACTCTTTATTTCAAAAGAATTTTCCCTCATTGCTCATTTCTTTGTACTTTATAAAATATATATGTGTGTCTGCTATCTTGCCTTTGCCTTCTTTTTTGTCAGGATTACAGTCACCGTGAATCACCCTCAAAATAATAAGTACATTTGTCAATCAAGAGAGAAGTTACATGTAAATATGTCTTCCTTTAAGCTTCTTGTAATTCCATATGTGAGAAATATATTCTCATGAAGTAATGTAGAGGCTGGTGACAAAGAAGAATATGATTCCCTCTTTAAGCATCTATCTGCCATTTATAGATCCTTATAGGTTTATATAATATGTGATGTCGTAGAGTGGATTAGGGCAATGTTATTTCTCTCTCTTGTTTATAGTTATTGAAAGCATTATAATTAACAGAATTCTGTACTATTTTGCTACAGAAAACTAGTAATTTTTCACAAAATTCCTTCATAGAATTTACTTCTATTGTCGTAGTAACAACAGTGAACTTTTACAAATCCAGAAGCTAAATATGGTACTTTACTATCATTAATGATTTTTAAATCATCACATTGTGATAATCAGAATTTTTAAATTACTAATTACCTCTTAATTTGATATGTACTGGGTGTTATCACCTGCTCTGGACAATGAAAAAATGCTGAACAATATATATGACAGAAAATCACTGACCACATTAACCATAGTTTTTTGATATATATGCCACATTTGTAAATAATGTAGTATATTTTGCAAAGGACCAGAATTGCTCAAAATCATTAATTAATATTAATCAATATACTGAATGCTTTTACTGATATATATAATATATAGAGAGAATATAACACACACACACACACACACACACACACACACAAACACAAACACATAGAAAAAAATCCTTTAAGAATTTTTTTCAAAGATTTCAAGAGGAAGCTGCAGGGAAATTTGCCAAAAGTAGTTGAAAATACCACTGTGGAATCTTCAAGTTTAAAAGAGAAGAATGGAAAGAATATAAAATTAATTGTATTGTTTTCTAGTGATGACCAGTATGTTGAAGTATAAACACTTCATAAAAAATGGGCCTCATTTTCATTATCATTTTAATGTGCTTTCAGACATATGCAATGTTCTTGCTATATTACTAATGGTGTTCTTTCAGGCCTGCCTTCACACCCAGTGACTTTAAACTGCTATTATAATGCTTTTTTATAACAATTTCTATTTAAATTCAAAGTCCTATGGGGATAGGCATTACTGGCTTTTTCTTTTTATGTGCGTTTTTAGAATACAATTCAACTTAGCATTTCCTCCGTTTATTGATTTTATGATGAAAATAAAATGCCTTAAATATTTTGCAAATAATATTATTTTGTATTTATTACAAAATATCAGACTGGAAAATTAACATAGACCTAAAAAGTTTACATTTATTGGAACTTTTTGAAGATTATTACTCACTTACTATCCCTTACTGCGCTAAGCAAAACCTCTATTTCATCATAATGTCTGAAATATATCTCTTCAGTGAATATATACTTTCATATTGCTTTAAAATACTATTCTCTTTATAGCTGTCAGCATCCATAAGATTATGCTACGGTTTGTTATATGAGGCTAAAATTTTCACTATGTGAATTCCTGCTTGCTGGTAACTTTTAATGAGCTGCCTAGGTAGACCAAAATACTAATAAAAATTTCAATAAGAATAAAAGTTCTTCCCTAATCTGATGTTTTGAAGTATAAAACATTTTACTCTGTCCCTTTCCCTTCTGTTTGGGGTTCTACAAGGCATTGCACCATTACAATTTGTTTCCCGTTCCTTATTATCTACATATTGAAAGTCTCCATCCTTTTCTAAATTTGCATTCCCTGTCCAGTTTTATTACTAGCCTGTCTCAGCTTCTTTTCTTGCAAAGAATGGAGAAATAGTATAAGGAAATCCATGAAAAAGAAAGTGGGAAGGAAAGAAGATGGCAAAAGCAGAGGGAGATTCATAGAATGCTCGAAGTAAAAGAGACCATCAGAACTTTCAATTCTGGATAAGATGGAGCAAACTTATTCCATTGCATTTGTCTCGCTGTATACAGCTATAAAACCTGGACAGAATGCATTGGGCAGCCATTTGAGCTTTCTAAAAAGTAAATTCTAGCAGGCAGTTTAGGGAAGAAGACTGGAATTTGAAATGCTGCCAAATTAGTGATGAATTTACCATTTTTCTGCACTTGTATCCCCCAACCTGAAGTCAATGAATCGAAGTGGCACAAGAGTGCAGAAAAATAAACCTGCAGGAGAAGCCCTCTGGTTCTGGCTAGAGGAAAAGGAAATGGAGCTCCTAAAGTTCAGAGAGTGCGAAAATCCCTCATATATATATGTACACACACATACACACACACACACACACACACACACACACGCACACATATTTATTTATTTATTTTCTCTTCTCTTTCTCTCTCCAGTCCCCAAGTAATTCTGTGGTGATGGTGAGCAGAAGCCAAAACTCTTAAGGAGGGGAACTTTCATCTCTGTTAAGTGGGTTTGTGGTTCCAAGAGCATGGGGACAAAATTCTTTCTCTTTCTTCCTGCATCTTGATCCCTCTCATACAGGTAAAATTTCAGAAGCACACAGCAGAACCAGGGAATCAAAGCCCCGCTTTCTGGACAGAGAACTGAAAAGAGGAGGCTCAGGGAAAAGAGGAGATATCATTAAGAAGGAGGTGCTTGGGACAGTGACCCCCTAGCACTGTGAAATCCGGCACTCATCCTTAAATGGCTCATGCGGTGATCCTATTCAGCACAGCACAAACTTTGGAAACTGAACTGATAGACCAAAGCCAAGGTTCCAGATTGATGGCACAAAGTGGACAAATCAGAACAGCATTACACATGCTTTGAAAGCTAACCTGTGATTGGAACCACAGCCCACAGGTGGGGTGAAATTTGGGGTTTGAAATAAACCAGAACCACTGCCTTCTAAAACAAAAAGACCAACATTGTTTTTCTAATTTAAACAAGACTCAGTGTTTCATACCATATTAAAAATATCTAGGATACATAAGTGAGGCAAATATCAATGCACATGGAACAGAAGGAAATGCCAAGATGATACAGATGTTGGAACAATTTGACAAAGATTTAAAATATCTATTATAAAAATGATATAATAAGTAATCACAAACTCTCTTAAAACTAATGGATGAAAAGGATAACTCAGAAAAAAATTCAACATATAAAGAGGAATCAAATAGAAAGATTAGACTATAAAATGCTTTAACCAAAAGAAAGAAGAAAAGGAAAAGAAAACACACCAAAAGACAAAAACAAACAAGCAAAAAATTCACTTTAAAGAAAAAATAGCAGAATGGAAATAACAGAGGAAAGAGTAAGTGAATACAAAAGCATCAGTAATTAC
Organism: Equus quagga; assembly: GCF_021613505.1. Taxonomy (NCBI): domain Eukaryota; kingdom Metazoa; phylum Chordata; class Mammalia; order Perissodactyla; family Equidae; genus Equus; species Equus quagga. Next base: position 95,424,081 of record NC_060276.1, read on the forward strand.
ATCAAAGTTTTGAAAGTCTAACTTCTCCAATTTGAAGACAAAGATCGTCAGACTGGATAAAATCCCGGTTGTATGCTGCTCAAAAGAGACAAACATTAAATATAAGGAAGATGAAATTTTTAAATAAAATAATAAAGGTATATGATGAAAACATTGAAGAATAAAGAAACTCGTGTAGCTGTACAAATCTCTGACAAAACTGCCTTGAAGTCAAGAATTGTTATTAATTATGAAGATATCCCATAATGATAACATGGCCAATCAACTAGCAACATACAACTTATCTTTAATTTTAATGATCTTAATTACATATTCTAAAAATATATACAGAAAATGACAAACCTAAAAAGATAAATAGAGAACCTCACAATCAGAGTGGGTATTTTAACAGATGTCTCTCAGTACCTGCTAGGCAAAAAATCAGAAAAAATATGAAAAACCAGGCCAAAATTATCAAACTTTATCTAATTTGCACGTATAACATACTGTATGGAGCATTTGTAGAAAAAGCATCCTAATAAAGTGCATGTTTCTAAACTTATAGCATTTCTAAATTTTCTAAAATTAATTATATGCTCAGCTATAAAGAGGTTCCAACAGACTTCATAGGACTGAAATCATACTGAGTATATTATCTATGCTCAGTGGGATTAAGAAAAATTAAAAAAGCAAAATAATAAGAAAACTTCCAACAATTTAAAAATTAAGCACTACACCCTCTACATAATCCAAGATTCATATAGAGGACAAAATACAAAGTAGAACATAGTATGAGCCAAATGATACTGAAAATATGTCTTAATGAAACTTGTAGAATGCAGCTTTGGCATTGTGTAGAAGAAAATTAATAACTTTAAAATCCATATACTAAAAAAGTATAAAAAATTAAAAATTGATTATATAGTAAATTATCTGTTTAGCAAAAAAGGTAGGACAGAAATAAGTTAGACATGAGCAAAATTAATAAACTGTAAAATAAAATATAGAAAATCAACAAAGCTAAAAGTTGGTTCTTGAAAATTTCTAATACAATTTATAACTCCTTGGCGTAATCGATCAAGAAATAATAAAAGAAGGCACAGACTTCCAATATCAGGAATAAAAAAGGGGGCAATATTACATGTCATACAGATGTTATCAACACAAAAAGATATAAATAAATTTATGCAATTTATTTTAAGAATTTGATACAATAGAACAGAAAAATAGAAAATATGAATTACGCATCTATAATTAGCCTTCTCATATAGGAACCACAGAATTAGATGACTTGCTTTGAGAATTCTACCAACTAATTAAGGAAGAAAAATTTGAATCTCAAAGGAGTTATTTGAAAAACAGAGAAAGCAGGAATATCTCCCAACTCACTTTATGAGGCTAACAAAACTTTGATCCCCAAATCTGACGAATGTATTTTAATAAATGGAAAAAATCCGGTTCAATCTCTTTTACAAACATAGATAAAAAATCCTAGGGAAAATATTACCAACATCAATCAATGATAGAAGAAAAGGAAACAAAAATAACTATCAATTTGTATTTATTGCATGAACATATGGTTATTTTAACATTTAAATATCTGACAACAGAATTTGCTATATTGATATTTGGTTCTACTGCCTAATGTTGGGACATGCTCATTTATCCCATCTTTTAAAATAGCAGTCTTAAATTTACATGCCCGTATTTCCTTATGAATTTCACAAACAAAATTCTTTTGCTTATCTTGTTAAAAAAAAAAAAGCTCAGAATCCTGTGACTGACCTGATCGGTTCTTTCTTGAAAACTATTTCAGTTGCAACAAATGTAGAAAAACTTGATTTTTCTACTCATTTATATCTTTTGAGAAATATAAAACCAACAGTCCACTCAAAGGTTCAGTGGATGTGAACTCCCAGCTAGAGGTTACATTTCCCAGTAGGCTTTGAAGTTGCATGTGGCAATTTCACGAAGTTTTGGCTACTGGAGGGTGAGTAGAAGTGATGTGTGCAACATTCTGCTCACCTTATTTTAAAAATAAAACTTCTTTCCGTTTACTTTTTCTTTTCCCCTTCTTACAGATGAGAACAGTGATTGATACGGCCATAGTGTCAATGCTGCCCATGCCGATGAGGGCAACACGAGTGGTGGGGGAGGGAGTGGCAAAGAAACAAAATAGAACATCCTTAGTTTCTTTTGAAGCATTGTAGAACCAAGCGGCCTAGTCACCCTTTGCTGCCCATGCATCCCTGGACTGGTACATGCAGGGAAATAAAACTTCATCTGGTCTGAGCTACTGTATTTGTGGTTCTCTTTGTTACAGTAGACTAATTTATACCCTAATTAATAAGTAAAGAAAGTAAAACTCTACAATAAAGACATTTAATTATTATATAACAAGAAATTTGGATGTTTCCAGATTTGGCAAAATGCCTCAGCAATGGAAGCAAATAGTTAGGCTTTTATCTGTGTATCCCCTATGCCACACTCAGCATATTATTCTTAGTTTTATACTCTCAAGGTCCAAGAATGACTGAAGCATCTCCAAGTATCTTCTTCTCATAAAAGAAATTTTAATTAAAGTTAAAAGGAGCATAATATTTTCTTAAATCTCCAGTATCTTTACCTTATGGCTCTGGCCCTAAGTACGTTATCCTTCCACCCCTAAACAGAATCACTCACAAAATACTAATGGGATTATTTTGCTTGATTTAGGTCGATCATGCTTTCCCTAAGGCTTGGAGAATGACACACATATTTCTACTTGAAGAAATTGGATTTCTATAAACTAAGGAAGAAGGGAAGATGATGGACTTTCCCAAGAGAGAAAGTCACCAACAGTGACGTGTCCACTTATTTCTTAGTTCAATATTTATACAGGTGCTTTTCCGCAATACATACATATTAAATTTTTCTCTGACCTTTTTTCAATGCATTTATACCCTCTCAAAGTGAGAAATGCCCACAGGCTCATCTAATTACCAAACTTAGCTTGAAGTAAATAATGTTTGGTTTTTGCACTTATTAATTAAGTCCAGATGTGGCTCCTCTATATAAAAAAGATAAATTATCTGCCCCCAATGTATTCATTATGCAATGATGAAGAAGAAATAGAACAACTTCATTTGAGTAGGGGGAGGGGGAAGGAATTCTCAGATGTTTTGGGTCCACAACATGTATCATAAATTACTATATAGGATTAGTATTGATTTTCTGCCTTCAGTGGGATAAGCTCTTTGTTAATGTGATGGCTTAATTATATTGATTTCTTTTTTTTTTTGAGGAAGATTAGCCCTGACCTAACTACTGCCAGTCCTCCTCTTTTTTGCTGAGGAAGCTTGGCCGTGAGCTAACATCCGTGCTCATCTTCTTCTACTTTATAGATGGGACGCCCACCACAGCATGGCTTTTGCCAAGTGGTGCCATGTCCATACCCGGGATCTGAACCAGCAACCCCCAGGCCGCTGAGAAGCAGAAGGTGCGAACTTAACGGCTGCACCACTGGGCCGGCCCCTATTAATTGATTTTTGAATATTGAACAAGCCTTGCATATCTGGAATAAATCCCACTTGATCCTGGTGTATTATTTGTTTTATACATGTTGATGTCAATTTACTAACATTATCTTAGGATTTTTGCGTCTATGTTCATTAGAGATATTGGTCTGCTGTTTTCCCTTCTTGTAATATTTTTATCTGGTTTTGGTATAAGGGCAATGCTGTCCTCATAAAATGAGTTAGAAAGTAATCCCTCTGCTTCTATTGGCTGAAAGAGAGTGTAAAGAATTGGTGTAATTTCTTCCTTATATGTATGTTAGAATTCACCAGTGAAACCATCTGGGCTCAATGCTTTCTGTTTTGGAGGGTAATTAAATATTAATTCAATTTCTTTAATAAATATAGGTTTATTCAGACTATATATTTCTCCTTGTGTGGATTGTGGTAGCTGTATCTTTCAAGGAATTGGTCTGTTTCATCTAGGTTATCAAATCTGTGGGCATAGAGTTGTTCAGAATATTTTTTTATTATCCTTTTAATGACTTTGGATCAGCAGTGATGTCCTCTCTTTCCTTTCTGATATTACAAATTTATGTCTTTTTAACTCTGGGTCAGCCTGACTGGAGTTTTACCAATTTCATGGATCTTTTCAAAGGAACAGCTTTTGGTTTCATTGATTTTCTCTATTGAATTCCTGTTTTCAATTTCATTCATTTCTGCTCTTTTTTTCTTTTCTTCTCTTTGCTTTAGGGTTATATTATTGCTTTTCTTCCTCTAGTTTCTTAAGGTGGAAGTGTAGATTATTGGATTTAGATATTTCTTCTTTTCTAATATATGCATGCAGTGCTATAAATTTTCCCTTAGGCACTCTGTTTACCAAATCACGTAAATTTTGATGAGTAGTATTTTTGACTTTCATTTGGCTCAAAATATTTTAAAGTTTCTCTTGGGACTTCTTTGACCCACGTACTATTTAGAAGTGTGTTGTTTACTGTCCAATTATTTGGGGATTTTTCCAGCTATCTTTCTATTATTCTTTAGTTTAATTCCATTGTGATCTGAGAGCATACTTTGTATGATTTCTACTTACTAAAAATTTGTTAAGGTGTATTTTATAACCCAGAAAGTGGTCTATTTTGTTGAATGTTTCATGTGAGCTTGAGAAGAATGTATATTCTCCTGTTATTGGTTGAAGGGTTTTATAACAGTCAATTAGATCCAGTTGATTGATGATAGTGTTCTGTTCAACTGTAACCCCACTGATTTTCTGCCTGCTGGTTCTGTCATTTACTGATAGACGGGTGTTGAAGTTTCCAAGTACAATAGTGGATTCATCTATTTTTCCTTGCCGTTCTATCAGTTTTGCCTCATGTGTTTTGACGTTCTCCTGTTAAATACATACACATTAAGGACTTTTATGTTATGTCATTTTGAGAAAATGACCAGTTTATCATTATAAAATGTCCCTTTTTATCCCTGATAACTTTCCTTGTTCTAAAGTATGCTTTATGTGAAATTAATATAGCTATGCCAACTTTTTTGACTACTGTTAGCATGATATATCTTTCTCCATCCCTTCACTTTTAATATAGCTGTGTCGTTATATTTAAAGCAGGTTTCTTGTAGACAACATGTACTTGGATCTTGTCTTTTTTTCCACTCTGTCAGTCTCTTTCTTTTAATTGGTGTATGTGGAACATTGCCTTTTAAAGTGATTATTGATTTAGCTGAATTAATATGTACCACATTTGTAACTGCTTTCTATTTACTTTGTTTCTTTTTTTGTCTCCTACTTTTTTCCTTCTGTTTTAATTGAGCATTTTATATGATTCCATTTTGCTCTCTTTACTTAGCATGTCAATTATATTGTTTTGGAAGGTTTCTTGTGGTTGCCCTTGAATTTACGGTATATGTAAATTTATGAGTAATTTAAGACTACTTCCAAATAATACTCCACTGCTGCATGGGTAGTTAAGCTACCTTATAACAGAGTAATTTTAATTTCTCCTTCTCATGTCTTAAAATATTGCTGTCATTTAGTTAACTTACCCATAAACTATAATTAGTCAATACATTGTTGCTATAATTATTTTGAACAGTTATCTGTTAAAACAAGGATAAGAAAAATGAAAATTTTATTTTACCCTTGTATATGCCTTCTCTAATGCTTTTCCTTTTTTACATAGCTTTGAGTTTCTGACATATGTCTTATTCCTTCTTTTTAAAGAATCTATTTTAACCTTTGTTGAAGGCAGGTCTACGAGTGACAAAATCCATCAGTTTTTGTTTGCTTGAGAAAGCCTTGATTTCTCCTTCACTTTTTCATTTTTTTTGATCTAGGTGAAATTCACATAACATGAACCCAACTACTTTAATCTATACATTTCAGTGACATTTAGTAAGATCATGTTTTGCAACCACCTCCTCTATCTAGATCTAAAATATTTTCATCACCCTGAAAGGAATTCCCATACCCATTAAAAAGTCAGTCCTCATTTCCTCCAGCCCCTGGCCCCTGACAACCGCTAATCTACTTTTTATCCGTAGAGAGTTACATATTCTGGAAATTTTGTATAAATGGAATCACACAACAGGCAACCTTCTGTGTCTTGATTCTTTCACTTAGCGTAATGTTTTAAAGGTTTATCATTGTATTGTATTGACTTGGTATCCTGATACTTTGCTGAATTCTTTTATTAGTTCTAACAGTTTTTTGTGAATTTGTTAGGATTTTCTACATATAAAATCATATCTTCTGCAAACAGAGATAATTTTATGTCTTCCTTTTCAATTTGGATATTATTTCTTTTTCTTGCCTAATTGCTCTGGCTAAATTTCTAGTACTATGTTGAATATAAGTGGTAAAAGCAGGCATCCTTGCCTTGTTCTGGATTTTAGTAGAAAAACTTTCAGTCTTTCACCTTTGAGTATGATGTTCTCTGTGGGTTTTTCGCATAGGGCATTTATTATGTTGAAGTAGTTTCCTTCTATTCCTAGTTTGTTGAGTGTTTTTATCATAAAAAGGTATTGAATTTTGACAAATACTTTCTATGCATCAGATGAGATAATCATATTTTTTTCCTTTATTCTGTTGATGTGGCATATTACATTGCTTTATTTTCATATGTTGAACCATCCTCCATTCTAGGAATCAATCCCACTTGGTTATGATGTCTAATCCTTTTAATGTGCTGCTGAATTCTATTTGCTAGTACATTCTGAGGATTTTTGCATCAATGTTTATAAAGGATTTTGGTCTGTGGTTTACTTTTCTTCTAGAATCTTTGTCTGGCTTTGGGATAAGGGTAATGCTGGCCTCATAGAATGAACTAGGAAATGTTCCCTACTCTTGAATTTTTGGACAAGTTTCAGAAGGATTGGAATTAATTCTTCTTTAAATATTTGCTAGAATTTTCCAGTGGAGCCATCCAGGGCTTTTTGTTGTTGGGAGATTTCTGATTACTGATTCAATTTCCTTACTAGTTATAGGTCTATTCAGATTTTCCACTTCTTTGTAATTTAGTAATGGTTGTTTTGTGTTTCTAGAAATTTGTCCATTTAATTCAAGTTATCCAATTTGTTAGTGTACAATTGTTCAAAGTACTCTTTTATAATCATTTTTATTTCTGTAGAATTGGTAATGATGTCCCCCCCTTCATTTCTGATTTCAGTTATTGAAGTCTCTCTTTTTTTTTAGCCCATCTAGCTAAAGTTTTGTCAATTTTGTTGATCGTTTTGAAGAACTAACTTTGAGTTTCATTGATTTCCTCTATTGTTTTTCTATTCTCTATTTCATTTATCTCTACTCCAGCCTTTATTATTTTATTTTTTCTACTAGCTTTGGGTTTCATTTGTTATTCTTTTTCTAGTTATTTCATACTACACATATTTAACTTAAGCACCCCTTTATCTTGTGAAAGCTCCAATAAAGAGACAACACATTATAATACCCTAAAATTTCCTCCCACTTCTTCCAATTATGTCATCATTTGGCATGTAGTTTGAATCACAGAGAATAATAGGAGAAAACTTAACTACATGATTTGCTCCATATAAAGAGTAAGAAGCTTCCCAGCCTGAGATGATTGGGTCATCACTTATCCTCATTTGCTCTCCTTTACTCATCTATGTTCCACGATTATTGCTTATACCACCCAATTTTCAGTAATCAAAGTATTTATCAAGTAAGAAAAGTTTGGCTAAAATTAACAGTAAACACCACTATTAGTGGCTTACATAATAAAGACATCTAATTATCTCATACATAATCACAGAACTTTAGTACTTTTTCAGAACCTCCCCCCACCCCAGAAGATTTCCCCTGACTTCTCATTGGCCAGCACTTTGTCACAAACCAATCTATAAAATAATCACCAGCAAAGTAGTGCGAGATTAGCACATTTTATTTAGGCCAATCATGATTCATCCTTTGGAGCTGTGGATATTTTCTCCTTTCCCTGGGCATATTGCTGACTGAACACAATTTGGATTCTATAAAATTATGTAGAAGGAGGGAATGGTTATTAGGTAAGCAACCAACTCTGTGTATCAAGCATATATTTTCTATGATTTCATTATATCACATCCTCCTGAGTTTTCTCCCATTTCTCTAACTGCTCATATTTGTTTTATGATGCTTGCTTCTCTTTAAGTCTTAAATACCGGCGTTATTTAGAGCTCTGGCCTGTGTTCTCCTTTCATTCTCCTACTCTACAGACTATTCTGCAATATACTCATCTAGTCTCCTGGCTTTAATTGCCCCATAAGTACTACATTGCCATATATACGCCTCCACTTAATATATTTTACTGTTCAGGACTGTATAACCAGCTAACTACTGAATATCTCTGACTTTGAATAGCAGGCATCTCAAACTCTTGTTGATCAAAACTGGCATTTCTTGTCTCGCAAAACCTGTTTCTTCTGCTGTCATTCTAATAGCAACTCATTATACTGCCCAAACAAGAATCATAGGTGTCATCTTACATTCCTATCTTTCCTCAATCTCTACATCCAGATAATCATCAAGTCAGGATAAATCTAGTTTTGAAAACATGTGAGAATATAAGCTCAACCAAGGAGTATATTTAGAGTAAGAAATACCTGTAGTGATCTAAGACATAAAGAAATATAAAGAATAAATACATAAGAAATATAAAGAATAGCCGTGGAGATTAACTACAAAAGAAAGCATGGTAACTATAGTTAATAATGATGTATTGTATACTTGAAATTTGCTGAGAGTAGATCTTAAGTGTTTTCATCACACAGAAAAAATGGTAATTATGTGAGGTGATGGATATGTTAGTTTGATTGTGGTAATCATTACACAAGGTATATTTACATCAAAACACCACATTGTACACTTTAAGTATATACAGTTTTTAACTTTTCACTCATATCTACTAAAGCTGGAAACAAAGAATATACAGAAGAGACAGAAAAACAGGAATAAAGAGAAAAATACGACTATTTGAAAGGCAAATGAAGATGGACATTCAGGAAGGGAGAAATAGTTAACAATTTAAAATGAGGTTAAAAAAATAATTGACATAAGCACAGAAAAATGACCATTGTATCTAGCAAAACATGTTGGGACAGAAACCTGATTTGGGTTGACTGACGAGTGAATGTAGAAAGCGAATTTGAGGATATGGTGATCTGAATACATGTTCTTGATCTGTTCTTGCTCTCAACTCCTTGACTGGGGGTTCTTAACTAAAATGTGTTGCATGGTAAGGTTTGTAGGAAACTTTAGATGCATTTTTGGAGAGTTTTCTACAAAAGAGAGTGGGTCTTAGAGTTCATTGTTTGTAGTAACTCATCTTCCTCCTCTAAAGCCTGGGGCCAAGAGTACAGCTTCCCAGCTGTTCCAAAGGCCCAAAGCTGCAATGTACAGGACCTCTAGGCCATGTAAGTTGCTACATGCAATTCTTGAAGAAACCACCTCATCATTAAAATATAGGTAGTCCTCAAAGTTATTTATCCTAATGAACTAAATTGATTCTAGTCAGGATACTTAGGAGGTGACTGCCTTTCTTTTGTATTAATAAAACAAAAAAGTATACCTAAAATAAGATGAAAGAAACAAACCAATTATATCAATTATCACGATAAATTAGAATAGACTAATTTATCCTAAGTGTCAGAAATTAAAGTGAAAAAATATTAGGGCAAATATTAAGTCCAAAAAGATCACTTTAGAATGATATGTAGAAAAAAGAAGGGATGAGAAATGATTTACCAAACACATATGAACAAAAATCAGTCAGAAGAGGCAATGTTCATATCACGAAAGGCAGCATTCAATACCAGAACCAAACCACTAAGTATGACAAAAAGGGAGAATGTTCCCCCACCCCAAGATGTGGATGCTTCAATCCCTGTAATTTGTGAGCATGTTACCACCGTAAAGTGAAAAAGAAACTTTGAAAGTGTGACTGAGGTTAAGGATCTGGAGAAGGGGAGATTATCTTGGATTGTCTGAGATGGCCCAACCTAATCACATGAATCCTTAAAAGCAGAGAACCTTTTCTAGCTGTGATGTGACGACAGAAGAAAGAAGGATCAGAGAGTTGTAACACTACTGGCTTTGAAGATGGAGGAAGAGGGCCACGAACCAAGGAATGTGAGTGACCTCTGGAAGCTGGAAATTTCAAAGAAACTGATTCTCTCTTGGAGCCTCCAGGAAGGAATGCAGTTGATTTAAATCCAGGGAGACCTGTGTCAGATTTCCAATCTACAGAACTATAAGATAACAAATGTGCAGCATTTTAAGTCACTGAGTTTGTAGCAATTTGTTACAGCAGCAATATAAAACTAATAAAGATTTCTATAATAACACAATTAATAATCAACAGAGAATATAAACGTGTCACAATTTTTATGCACCAAACAAAAAACCAATAAAATACATAAAACAAAATCTCCTAGACAATACCAAAATACCAGAAACATCATAGTAAAATATTTTAATATACTTGTTTAGGCCAAAAGAAGTATAGTTGCTTGGGATTTAAACAATACAATACAATAAAATTTTTTTATGAGTGGCGGGAGTGAGGGGAAGGGATTATCCTCCGTAAGAAAGTAAGCTCTTACCCTCTATGAGAGAGTATATATCAATGTATTTAATTTGTATAGGACTCACAAATATCAATTTTGAGCTTGGCTATGAAGATTAAATACATTCTCCCAAACAGAGATTTGTATAGGTCATGTTTACAGAACATAAAATATCAGATATCAAAACAAAAGCAAAGAATAAAAAAATGGCATGATTCCCTGAAAATAATTTTTCTCTACTAGAAAATAATGAACAGCCATCTAAATACCTTATGGATTAAAGAGCAAAGACATAAATTTTGAAACAAAATAGCATAATATAGAAATCCATTGTAATGGAGTTCCATTTGGGTTTTTTAAGGCTGCATATTTCAACCATGTAACTGTACAGTTCATGTGTGCTTAATCCTGTCCTTTCTGGATGATTGCTATTCTCATTTTGTTCAATAGTCCTTGCTTCTTTAAGATGGGTATTAATAATTTTTCCACATGACACAGGAAATTTCCACCTGATCTATTTCTGATAACCTTATTTGTATGAGGTAGGCATTACGTAAAACACTATTTAGGAGTTACAGCTTAAAAGTTATCACCTCAAGGGAGATAATTTCACTTTTTGAAAAATCCAAATGCATAAAAAGTTCAAATAAAAATCAGGAATGTTTAGACAAATTTGGAATTTCTTGTAATTTGTAAGGTTTATAATTTTTGCCAAAAGCTAATTGCCAAGAAATCAACAATATTTTTATCTTGAAACTTCCAAGAGACTGAAATAGTAATAAAACAGCTCCCTCTCCCATTTCCCAAGTATCCAATAACTGTTGAAAGGTATGTGATGATCTACACAATGAGACATTTTTACACAGCGATTTTAAAAATGATTCTGTAGAATTCTCTCAATTCACTCACAAATCACTCATCTTATGAATAAAATGAAAGTGTCAAACCAGGATTGCTTCTCCTATGGGCTTTTAGAGGAATTCACTTGCTGCATAAAACATTCTTGTCCAAACAACAGGAAAAATTATCAATTAGAGGTTTGAAATCATTCACCATGATGTTATTTTCAGTAAAGAAACTAGGAACAATAGCCTTGACACTTCTTAGAAATCTGAATGTCTTAAAACCTACGTGCTTGCCTTTTGAGACTTCTGGATGTGGTTGTCTTATTATAACAACAAAGAATAAAATAGCTGGCAAAGTATGTCTTATCATCTAGAGAAAGTTGAAAGCAGAATAAATGGTATAAACTAGTAGGGAGTTATTAACTCTTAAGATTTAAACAGCATTTTAAATATAGAATGCATTAAATGTATAAGCTGTAGGCAACATGTCAAATTGACGTCATTAATCTTTTTCATTTAAGAAATAATTTTCTGAAGAAAATGACTGGTAAATTTTTGCTCAGGAGTGTGACATTTATCTCAGGCAATCAAGGCTGGACATCTTGAAGTCATTTTTGGTGTATTTAATTTGCTCCCAGTATGAAGGCTGTTAAAACTTGAAAGATTGTTTTTCCTTGAAGTTCCTCTTAATTATGTCTCTTTCTTTCTTTTTCCCTCACCATTGTCCCTGTTCTGAACTATATGAGTATGCTATATCTGGATTACCATAACTAATTATTAGTTGGAGATTTTTGATTGGTCTTCATTACCTTAACGTCATCCCACATAGCCCCCAATAGATTGTCCTTACAACATCATGACTTCAGTACAAATGCTTCTCATGGAAGACAATCCAAGCAGCTTAAAAAATCTCAATTATTGGGCATCTTCACTTTACCCACAAGTCTCAAGGGGCTTAGCACCATTTCTGGTGTTTCAAGCATAGGCATAACCTCCAATCTACTGGGGTGCACAGAGCTGCTATCATCAAAGGCTTGTGCTGAATGGTGTAATTAGCGTCTGAGGCTAATTGAACTACTCCTACTTTCTTGCCAACTTCCTTGAGGCCTCTCCTTCGATTATAACTTTTCGTATATATGTGTTACTTGAGCAATAATTATTTAATTTTTACTTAAATTACATACATGTATACATGTGTATTTATATATGCACACATATGCATACCTATTTATAAGCTTTTCATACATACGTGCTGCTAGAGCTATGATTGCTTAATTATTTAATTATATTTGCACATAAAACACATAAACACACTCACAAGTTATAAATAGGGGAATCTGGAAATCTCTCAAGAGACGGTTGATGGCCTTTTGTCTGGTATTAGACATGGCTGAGGTTCCTGTAGCCATCTTATGATCCTGAGTATGGGTACCATGTAAAGAAGCATAAAGAGTGGAAAGATAGAAGAAGCCTAAATCACTTGTTGTCTCCTTAGAAAACAAGATTAACCCTGGACAGATCACCTCAGGCTTCTTTTTTGTGTTTATGACATTGTATTTAGGTTTCTGATAAGAATACCCATAAGCTATTACTACCTATGATACAACGTAACCTAAATTGCATTAAATTGGAAACAAGCATTAATAGGCATATGGTTTAGCAAATTATGTCACATGAGCATTATAGATTTTGCTCAAAAGATCCAGGGAAACAATTTTGCACGGGGTAACTCTCCTTTCTTGAGTGTTGATGCATAGTCTTAACTCCCACGTAACCCCCTGTTTCTATGACGCCTTTAATATAACAATTACAGAGTAGGTAGAGACATAAAAATATACCATATATAGACGTCACATATACTATGAGTGAGGTTATGCAGAATAATTATATACATAGAAAAAAGCCTATATGCAAAAATGGAAATTGTTTTGTTTAGCTGGTAGGATCATAATTGATTTTCTTTTTCATCTTTCAAAATTATCTTTGCTATTGTTGCAACCTCCAAATTAAGCACTTAAAGACTTCTATAAAGAAGCAAAGATTGTGATTGATTCTGAAATTTGGGATTGGGAGGCTATAGTGGGGATGAGGAATGATTTTTCTGTGTGGATATATTTTTTATAATATTTAATACTTAAATTTTAGCTAAGTGTATCAGGAGATAGAAGTGATTAGGAGGTTATAAAATAATTACATGAAAAGCAGAAATACAACATAATTCAATAAACATAGTAACTTGAATGGTAATGTTTTTTTCTTCAGTTTTGATACTCTGCTGATACTTTCTTCAACGTGTTATTTTAAAATATGTATTGTCTTCTGTAATATCAGTCCAAAAATGTTGTGTTACATCCATGTCTATATTACGCTTTCTCCAAAAGAAATTAAGTTAGTAGAGTTGAGGGCTTTTCCCATGTAAGGGCTCCATCCCTGATTTTCAAGTCATAAGCATCCTCTATCTATGTTCCACTTCTTTTACCTTTTTAAGACAAGAATGACATAAAAGAAGAATGATTTGTTTAAGGGGAAATACAATCCTCCACTAAGTTCAAACCTGTGAGCATTTTCATTCTTCCTAAATCTTAGGTTAATAGCCAGGTGTCAGAAAAAATTCTACACAACACACTAGATTAATGGCCGCCTAATGTAGTAATATAAAAATACGCATATGTACACACATACGTATACTGGTTCTATTTCTGCATTGAACCCTGACTAATCTAATACACTAGTTCTGAATTTTTTTGTATTAGTACATTAGGCATCCATTAACTGTATATATATAATATATACAAAATGTGTATGTTATACACACACACACACACACATATACTAGTTCTGTTTCTGTGGAGAATGCTAATACATTAGTCCTGAATGTTTTTTTTTTTATTGCTACATTACTATATACTATATTGTTCTATATTATAGGCACCTATTAACTACACACACACACACACACACACACACACACACACACAGAAATTTCTTTTTCTTTAAGAATGGTTAGCCTGAACTAACATCCACCGCCAATCCTCCTCTTTTTGCTGAGGAAGATTGGCCCTGATCTAACATCTGTGCCCATCTTCCTCTACTTTATATGTGGGATGCCTGCCACAGCATGGTTTGATAAACAGTGTGTAGCTCCACACCTGGGATCTAACTGGCGAACCACAGGCACCGAAGCAGAGTGTGCAAACTTAACGGCTACGCCACCAGGCCAGCCACAGGAATTTCAAAAAATTGAAATACGTCGTTTTAGGGACTATGAAGTCTGACATCTGTAGAGCAGGCTGTCAAGCTGGAAACTCTCAGGCCGAAGTTGATGCTGCAGTTTTGAGGCAAAATTTCTTCTTCCTTAGGGAAAACTCAGATTTGTTTTTAAGGACTTCCAGCTAATTGGATGAAGCCCTCCCACGTTACAAGGATAATCTCCTTTGCTTAAAGTCAATTGATCATAGATGTTAACCACAACTACAAAATACCTTCACAGCAACACAATAGACTAGTGTTTGAATAACTGGGTACTATATATAGCCTAGCGCAGTTGACACATAAAACTAACCATTACAGTCTATCCTTTGTCAACTTGCCACCCATATACATCTCCTTAACCATACTTAATCTACAAATAAGGACAATAACAATGCACCTTCCACCTGACATGAGACAACTACTTTGTGTGCAACTATCTTGTGTACAAACAAAAATGTGCTAATCCTGCCCCCAGAAGGGGATGTGAAATCCTTGGGCGATGTCTGTTCCTCTCCATGATACCCTGTAACTTAAATGCTGTCATGTAAACTGAACTTTTATGAATATATTTTATGTTAGATGATAAGTGGTTAAGAAAGGGAAGATAATAAAATATTTGTTATATATATATAATATATATCATGTATACATATTTACAAAAAATAAGGAAGAAACACTCATAACAATTACAGTCTTTATTTCCTCAACTGGTCACATGATCATAGATGTTATTTATAACGACTTTCTTCTACTACCTATTTCATATTTCCTTTGCCCTCAGCAAGCCTCTCAGCTGGTAATGGTTCTTTGCCTAATTGGATGGCCAAAACAAACCTTCATTCATGAAGTGTTTGGGTCGTTAGTAGTCCTTCCTCATTTACATCATCATAGTTTTCCATTAACTATAATCACAGAACGTGGTAGTACCAAGAGATGCCGTAAGGGCTCTCCTATATTCCGGACATACTCTTCTTTACGTCTATCGTGTGAGAGCAATCCAATTTTGCTTTGCTGATCAAGATAAATCAGATAACCCAGCTAGCATGTAATTATTTTCTTTGCCTGTTGATTTGGAGACATGAGGAACCCAAATTGACCAGTACAGCATTCAATATTTGGTACTGTTTCTCAGACAGCCAAGATTCATGGCCCAGGAATCAAGAGCAGGTACAGACCTCTGGAGAAAATTACCTCAGTCTTGCAAGGAATCTCCAGCTATCTGGTCCTGTAGCTGAGTTTTTAAAAGGCCTTTCCAACATTCTATCAAGCCAGCTGCTTTAGGATTATGGGGAACATAGTAAGACCAGTGAATTCCTTGAGCATGGGCCCCATTACTGTACTTCATTTACTGTGAAGTGAGCTCCTTGAGCAAAAGCAATGCTGTATGGAACCCGTGATGATGGATAAGGCATTCTGTAAGTCCACAGATGGTAGTTTGGACAGACGCATTGTGTGGAAGGAAGACAAATCCATATCCAGTGTAAGTATTGATTTCAGTAAGAATGAAGTGCTGGCCCTACAATGGAACTGGTCTATGTAATCAACCTGCCACCAGGTAGCTGGCTGATCACCCTGAGGAATGGTGCCATATTGGGTGCATAGTGTTGGTGTCTGCTGCTGGCGTATCAGGCACTTAGCAGTGGCTATAGCCAGGTTAGCCTTGGTGAGTGAAAGTTCACATTTTTAAGCCCATTCATAACCTCCATTCCTGCTACCGTGGTTACTTTGTTCATGAGCTCATTGAGCTATGACTGGAGTAGCTGAGGAAAGAGGTTGATTAGTATCCACAGCACAGGTCATTCTATCCACTTGATGATTAAAATCCTTTGCTAAGGTCACCCTTTGAGCACTCATATGGATACACATATTTTCACTCATTCAGAAAGGTCTATTCACAACATGCCTCTTGCCCAAATTTCCGTCACCAGTTTTCCAATCAGGCTCCTTCTGAGTCCCTGACCATCCAGCCAAACCTTTGGCCACAGCCCATAAACAGGTATACAATCACACATCTGGCTACTTTTCCTTCTAAGGAAAATTAACCACCAGATGTACTGCTCAAAGTTCTGCCCACTAGAAGGATTTCCCTATACCACTGTCCTTTAGTGCTCTCCCAGAATACAACTTTAGTACTGTAGATCTCCTCTTTTGAGTGGTGCCTGTATATTGCACAGAAACATCTGTAAACTAGGCCCAAGTTTTCTCTTCATCAGCTAACTGATACTAATGAACTCCCCATGAAGACATAGCTGCAGGCTGGGAGAGAGAAGATAGCACAATAGGAGTGGAGCAGGAACCATGGACATTTGGGCCACTTCTTACATAACTTATGTGCCTTCAGGACCTGCTCAGGCCCAATCTTGTATATACTACTTCCATTTGACAATGGGGCGCTGCTGTGTATGCCCAACTTTGTGGCTTGGTGGGTCAGGTAACACCGAGTTCATGATGGGCAGCTCAGATTGCATAGGAACTTGCTGGCCCATTAGCGAGCCAAAAGCTGTTTCTCAAAGGGAGAGTAGTCATCTGCAGAGGCTGGCAGAGCTTTGCGCCAGATTCATAGGATGTGCACTGTGATTCATCTATAGGGGCCTGGCAAAGGCTCCAAATGGCATCTCTATCTGTCACTGAAACTTTAAGCAGCATTGCGTTTGCTGATCGTATGGCCCACTGGGCAGAACAGCTTACATGTTGCAGACCCTTCTCTTTTTATGGACCCCACTCAAAACTAGTGGCCTTTTGGGCCACCCAGTAAATGGGATGGAATAGCACAATCAAATGAAGAATGCGTTACCGCTAAGATCTAGAGGCCCATTAGGCAACGGGCTCCCTTTTCTGGTTGTAGGAGAGGTCAGATGCGACAACTTATTCTTCACCTTAGAAAGGATATCTCAATATGCCCCATGCCACCAGACACCTAGAAATTTCACTGAGGTGGAAGCTCCCTGAATTTTTGTTGGATTTATTCCCCACCATTTGACAGAGTTTGTCCAGGGTTGTAGCTACTACTTATTCACTATGTCCAATCAGCAGAATGTCATCAATTTAATGGACCAGTGTGATGATGTCTTGTGAAAGGGAAAGGTAAGCAAGGTCTCTGTGGACTAAATTATGACATAGGTCTGGGGAGTTGATATACCTCTGAGTTAGGAGAGTATAGATTTATTGTTAGCTTGCCAGATGAAAGCAAACTGCTTCTGGTGGTCTTTACTAACCGGTTTAGAGAAAAAAACATTTGTCAGATCACTGGCTATATACCAGGTACCAGGGATATGTTAATTTGTTCTAGTAATGAAACCACATCTGGAACAGTAGCTACAATTGCAGTCATCAGCTGGTTATATTTATGATAATATACTGTTGTTTTCCAAGATCCATCTGTTTTCTACATAGGCCAGATAGGCAAATTTAATGGAGATGAGGTGGGAATCACTACCTTTGCATCCTTCTAGACCTTGATGGTGGCAGTAATCTTTGCCATCTCTCCAGAAGTGAGGTATTGTTTTTGGTTTACTATTTTCCTTGGTAGAGACAGTTTGAGTAGCTCCACTTGACCTTTCCTACTATCATATCCCTCACTCTACAGGTCAGGGAAGTAATGTTTGAATTCTGTCAATTGTTGAGTATGTCTATTCCAATTATGCATTTCTGAAGTGTGAAAATAACCATAAAGTGAGTTTGGGGACCAAATAGACCCACTGTGAGACAGACCTGAGCTAAAACTGCATCAATCACCTGACCACCATAAGCCCCTACTCTGACTGGTAGACCGCAGTCACCTTTTGACTCTCCTGGAATTAGCATCAGTTCAGAACCAGTGTCCAGCAATTGCTAAAAAATCTTATCTCCAGGCTAGCCCAGTGGCGTAGTGGTTAAGTTCAGCATGCTCTGCTTTGGTGGCCTGGGGTTCACAGCTTCAGATCCTGGGTGCAGACCTATACCACTCATCAAGCCATGATGTGGTGATGACCCACGTACAAAATAGAGGAAGATCGCCACAGATGTTAGCTCAGGGCCAATCTTCCTCACCAAAAAAAAAAAAAAAAACCCACCCACCCTTATCTCCTTTTCCTCAAAGCACAGTTACTATGGTAAAAGGCTGTGTGTCCCTTTGGGGAAGACTGGGAGAAAGATTGACAGTATAAATTTTTGGCAGCATAGCAGGGTCCTTCTACAAGGGGACCCAGTCTCCCCTTTATTCAAAGAGCTCTGGGTCTGTAAACTGGCTCAACTCTGGGAATTGACTAAAGGGTCATGATTCTGTTTTGGTGAGTCAAGTTAAATTTCTGTTCCTTCCACCTAGAACTCTTCCATGTATACAGATCACATAAGAATTTTGTAGGCTGCTCATCAATTTCTATTCTAGGGATGCCGTGAATAACTACCCAATGCCGTAAGTCTTTGTGAGTTAGACTGTTCTGATTACTGCTGTGACTCTGTTTTCCATTATGTAACCATACGCACCTTCTCTTTGGTGAGTAACTGCTACCATGTTGTGTCGGCCACTCTGGGATACAATTACCATCATTGCATGTAAGAATCTTGGTTAACTGGCAGCACTTTCTGCTGTGATTTTTGACCTAAGGAGAAGAGTGACTGCAGAGCTCTTCAAGAATGCTGTCACTTCCCTCAGAAGTTTATTCCTCACAGTTGTGGTAAAATGTTTGTCCTCTGGACCTTTCTCATGGGGCTGAGCTTTTCTTACATGTTAAAACCAGGCTAACATTCCAATCTCCCTAAACCTTTAGATACCTTCCTCTACAGTATCCCAGTGTAATTCTGGCACTCAAGTTCATATTTTGTAGGCAACCTTGATCCATGTTTCAACTAATCAACTGAATAAACTGTTAGAGCCCTTTCTAACCCCTGGAACTACAACAATTAATCCAAAAGACCTCTTTAGTGGATCCATATCAATAAATTCAGCCTGATATAACTCTCTTTATCTCCATTCTCATATATATTCTGCATATTTCTGTGTGTATAAATAGGAAAAATCATGCAGTTTTTTTGAAGCACACTTCTTCATGAGTCAAACTTTTTACTTCACCTTTATCTTCCAAGTCCTGTTGGAAATTGAGTGTATTTGTAGGTCTAGAAACAAAGAGAGCTGGTAGGGTGGGTCCAGAGGAAAATCAACAGTGTCTTGCAAGGCAATTACCTTGTGTGTGGGGAACATTATGGTTCCTCGGGCAAAGCAGGGTTAATCTCCTCAGATGGGGGTAGAAAGGCTGCCTCTAGTGACAAAGAAGGCTTGGCAGAACTGAGGGATTTGATGTCTCTGGCTTTATTTGGGATCTGACCATATGTGTGCATTCCAAAATTCAGGATCCCATTCTTTTCTAGTATATGACCTTACTTTATTAGGAGACACCTTGCAAAGTTAGTAATTCAATTTGTGTTGAATTCAGCCACTCACAGGATGAGACTCTGGGTTTGATTTTCATCAATGTCAGCCTGTGGCTACAGGATATAAACATTTTTTTCAGGGCAGACATAGATACTGATGTGGACTGAACTGTGTCCTCCCCCAAATTCACGTGTTGAAGTCCTAACTCCCAGTGTGACTGTATTTGAAGATAGGACTTTTAGAAGGCAATTAAGATTAAACAAGGTCATAAAGGTGAGGTTTTGAAACAAAAAGATTGGTGGGCTCATAAGAAGAGGAAGAGAGAGAGAGAGATCTGTTTCTCTTTCCACGCACACGCATCAAGGAAAGACCACATGAGGACACAGTGAGAAGATAACTGCAAGTCACGAAGAGAGACTTTACCAGAGCCAAGCCCTGCTGGACCTTGATCTTGGACGTCCCAGCCTCAAGATCTCTGAGAATAAATGTCTGTTGTTCAAACAAACCAGGCTATGGTATTTTTTCTATAGCAGCCTGAATAGATTAAGATGCAGCTTGTGCTAATACAGAAATTTTCAGGTCATTTGCAAAGTGCTTGAGCTGGGAATTTGAAGACTGTACTCATTCTTTTCTTTTTCCATATTTTCTTCAGTGAAGTTAGGAGTAAGCAGTGAATCTCATTATACTTGTTAGTTTGAAGAAAAATGTTATAAGGTATCAAATTCATGGTAACCCAGAAACTTGTCTTTCATAGGTATTTGATTTGCAGTGTCCAATAGTGATATTTTACATGTCTCTACTGCCACATTACACCATGGACTATTCATTAATTCTATCTTTACAGCTGGAAATAGAGTCATTAGTACGTTAAATATAATCAGATTAGAGAATCAATTTCAGAAACCCCAAAACAAATTTTCTAGCCTCATCTTGAAGATTCTGTTCCTTTAGAACCATTCTTGATACCAAAGTGTATCACTCAGGATTTTCCAGAGAAACAGAAACAAACAGAATTGGTAGGAGATAGATGTAGATGTAGATATACATTATATATATATATATATCTTGATAGTGACAGATATAGATAGATCAAAGATAGATTAATTTATTTCAAGGAATTGGCTGGCAATTTTGCAGGCTAGCAGGTCTGAAAAGTTTAGGGCAAACCTGTAGGCTAGAAACTCTCAAGCAGGAGTTGATGCTGCAGTTTGAGGTAGCATTTCTTTTTCTTCAGGGAAACTGGTTTTGCTTTTACAGTCTTCCCGGTGATTGGATGAGGCCCACTTATAGTATCGAGAATAATCTCCTTTCGTTAAAGTCTACTGATTGTAGATCACACATCATCTACCACATCATCGCCACATCTACAAAACGCCTTTACAGCAATATCTGGATTAGTGTTTGATTGAACTGTGCATTATAGCTTAGCCAAGTTGACACACAAAACTAACTGTCACAAGTGATATATGATAACTTATTGGATCTGCACTGTCCAATTACCTGATTCTCACTGAAGTCTTTTCTTATACTTGTGCATAACGTATTTGTGAAACTTTATATAACAATCTTGTATTTAACTGTTTTTCCTCTAGTCAAAACTGTTTATATAATGCACTGTGTATACTGCTTAATGTAGGCATAGAAAAATCTTCGTTTTCTGAGGATGCAGTATAAAATCTCCCTGCTTAATAAGGCTGTGTGTGGGAAAATTTAAAATGCTAAAAATTTAAAAATATTTATGAACAAAAATATTCATACTAATTTGTGAAAGCATTCCCTATCCAGGTAGTCTCCCTCTCTTAATAGAAACATCTCTTCTCTCCCACTTCGTGAGCATTATCCTTAGTAGTCTCTCACAAAATGTCTCAGTCTGTAGTTCATTTGCATTGCCTGTTGGTACTTCAATGTATGAATAATCAATTAGATATTTACCCATTCTATCGTTGAAGGACATTTAGGATGGTATCAATTTGGTGCTATTGTAAATAACAGCGCTATGAATATCATTGCGCATGCCTTTTGGTCAACACATGCATGCATTTCTTTTGTGTATATGTGTAGGAATGAAATTTCTAGAACAAATGGTATGCTTATATTAAACTTTAGTAGATAGCAGCTTCCTAAAGTGATTCTATATATCTATTTAAATTTCCACCAACAGTGCACACGAATTTTATTTGCACTGTATCTTTGTCAAAATTTGTATTGTTAGGTTTGTTTTTTAAAAAATTTTAAGCCATTCTGGTGGGTATGTAATAGTGTTTCATTGAGATTTAATTTTCATTTCTCTGATGACTAATGAGGTTGATTCCAATCATTAATTTTATTAGCCATTAGAAGAATGAATAATACATATAGTTAAATATATCTATAATACACATACATACATATACCACATCTATCTATCTATATCTATATCTGTATATTAGGTGAGATGTCTTTTCATTATTTTGTTCAGTTTTGAAATTCAAAATTTACACCTTTATATTACTGAATCTTCCAATCCAAGGACCTGGTATATTTAGTAAGATATATCTATTTCAATTTCTCAGAACGTTTTATACTTTTCTGTGTAGAATTTTTTACTTGCTATAATGTATAACTAGGAATTTAATTCACTTATTTATTCTAAGAATTTATCTGTAAAATAAATAAAGCTTCTTACCTTTACACATACGCAGTAATATTTTACTTCTTAATTTCTAAACATACTTCTTCATCCCTTGCTTTAATGCATTGTCTAGGAATTAGTATGATACTTAGTAGAAGTGATGATACAAGGCATTCTGTCCAGTTCCAATTTTTAGAGGAAATATTTTCAACAATTTACCATTAATTATGATAATTAATGTAGACAGCTGGTAGATAATCATCAGATTATAGAAGTTCCATTCTATTCCTCACAGATTTTCTTTCTAGTTGCTAATTTTTGTTATTTCTATGTATATTGAAATGATAATATGATTTCAATTTTCTTCCCTTAATAGGGAGAATTACATTGATTCTGTAATAAAACCAACTTGATCATTATGTGTTGGTTTTCATGTAATACTCCATTTGGTTATCAATATTTTGTTTATGATTTGGCACCTATTTATGAAAAAAATAGCATGAGTTGGGACTTTTCCTTCTTATAATGTCCTATATCAGATTCTGAAATAAAGATTATACTATACCTATACAATAATATAAGTATTCATTCATTTTCTTGTCTGAAAGAAATTATTTAAAATCAGTGATATTTCTGCTTAAAATAGATATAAAACTTTACTTGTGAAGTCATCTGGGTATGGGGTTTGTACTTTGCAAGAAAGTTTTTAAAAGAAGGACTTTATTTAACTGATATAAAACTATGCCTTCTTGTGTTATGTTTTTCTCTAGAATATGAACTATTTCATGTTAATTTTTATCTGCATTGGCATCAAGATATGCATTAAATGTTCTTATTGTCTTATAGGAACAATCTTTAGTGCTGTGCTTTCTCTGTATTAATAATGGGTGCCTTGTATTTAATTTATTCATTAGTCTAGCCATAAGTTTATCAATTTTGTTATTCTTTTCAAAGAATCAATATTTGACTCTCTTAATTTTTTCCAAGTTTTTATTGTGGTAAAATACACATAACATAGAATTTACCATTTAACCATTTTTAAGTGTACAGTTCAGTGGTATTAAATACATTTACAATGTTGTACAACCGTCACCACCCGCTATCTTCAGAAATGTCATCTTGTAAAACTGAAACTCTATACCTATTAAACAATAACTTTCCATTTCCTCCTTCACCAAGTCCCAAGAAACGACCATTCTACTTTCTGTCTCTATAATTTTGATTACTTCAAGTACCTCATATAAGTGTTATCACACAGTATTAGCCTTTATGTGACTGGCGTATTTCACTTAACATAGAATCCTCAAGGTGTATCCATGTTGTAGCATATTGCATAATTTCCTTCCTTTTTAAGGCTGAATAATATGTATATGCCACATTCTGCTTGTCCATCCATCCATCTGTTGATGGACTCTTGGGTTGCTTCCTTATTTTAACTATTGTGAATAATGCTGCTATGAACATAGCTGTGCAAATATCTCGAGATCCTGCTTTCGGTTCTTTCAGGTATATACCCAGAAATGGAATTACTGGGCCATTTGGTAATTCTATTTTTAATTTTTGAGGTATCCTCATACTGTTTTCCACAGGAGCTGTACCATTTTCCATTCTCACTGACAGTGCACAAGGGTTTAAATGACCCCACATTCTCACACCACTTGCTGTCTGTTTTGTTTTTTTTCTTTGATAGTAGCCATCCTAATGGGTGTGAGATTGGTATGCTGTTATAGTTTTGATTTGCATTTCCCTAATGATGTGATATTGAGTATCTTTTCACATTTTTATTGGATATTTGCATATCTTCTTTGGAGAAATGTCTATTCAAGTCCTTTGCCAATTTTTGATTGTTTTTGGTTTTTTGCTGAGGAAGATTTGCCCTGCGCTGACATCTGTGCCAATATTCCTCTATTTTTCAGTATGTCGACCACCAGCACAGCATGGCTGCTAATAGAGCAGTGTAGGTCTGTGCCTGAGAACTGAACCCATGCTGCCAAAGTGAAGCATGGTGAACTTAACCACTAGGCCACCAGGGCTGGATCCCCTTTTGCCAAATTTTTGATCAAGTGATTCGAGGTTTTCTGTTTTTGTTGTTGAGTTGTAGGAGATCTTTATATACTCTGAATATTAACCCTTTGTCAGATATCTGATTGCAAAATTTTCCCATTTTTTTGGTTGCTTTTTCACTCTGTTGATTGTGTCCCTTTATGCACAGAAGTTTTTAATTTTGATGTAGTAATATTTATCTATTTTTACTTTTGTTGCCTGTGCTTCTGGTGTCATATCCAAGTAATCATTGCCAAATCCAATGTTGCGAAGCTTTCCCCCTATATTTTCTTCTAAGAGTTTTATAGTTTTACGTCTTACATTTAAATTGTTGATCCATTTTGAGTTCATTTTTGTATATAATGTAAGATAAATGTTCAACTTCATTCTTTTGTATGTGGATATCCAGTTCTACTAATACCATTTGTTGCAAAGACTGTCTTTTCTCCCATTTTAAGGTCTTGGCACCCTGGTCAAAAATCATTTGACCATATATGTGAGGGTTTATTTCTGGGTGCCCTATTCTATTTCATTGGTCTATATGTCTGTCTTCATGCCAATACTACACTGTTTTGATTACAGAAGCTTTGTAATAAATTTTGAAAACAGGAAGTATGAAACCTCCAGCTTTGTTTTTCTTTGTCAAGATTATTTTGGCTTTTCAGGGTCCCTTGATATGCCATATGAATTTTAGAATGGATTATTCATTTTATGCAAAAAGCATCATTGCAGTTTGGATAGTGGTTGCGTTAAATCTGTAGATTGCTTGATTGAATCTGGGGATTGAATGCTAGGAGTGTGCTGCATATGAATGTATTAGTTTTCCATGTTTGCTATAACAAATTACCACATTTAATAGCCTGAAAAAACACACATTTATTGTCTCACAGTTTCTATAGATCAGAAGTCTGGGTGGACTTGACTGATTCTTCTGCTTCAGTTTCCACAAGGCTAAGATCCAGATGTTGACTGGCTTAGGCTCTTTTCTGAAGGCTCTAGGGAAGAATATGCTTCCAAACTCATTTAAGTTGTTGAAAGAATTTCATTCCTCTTGGTTCTAGGGTCAAGTTCCCTATTACTTTGATGGCTGTCAAATGGGGTTACTCTCAACCCAAAGACCACCTGCATTCCTCATCATGTTGCTCCTCCACCTTCAAGTCAGAAACCATAGTCAAGTCCTTCTCTTGCTTCAAATCTTTCTGACTTATCCTTCTGCTGAATTTCTTCTGCCTCCAGCTGGGGAAGGTTATTTGCTTTAAAGGATTCAAATAATTAGATTTGGCCTACCTGGATGATCCCGAATACTCTGTCTACCTTAAGGTAACTGACTAGTAACGTTAATTACATATTAAAAGTTCCTTTACCATGTAACATGACATAGTCACAGGTTTTGGGGATTAGGGCATGGACATCACTGGAGAATCATTTTTTTCTACCACGATGAGGAACATAGCTTTCTGTAGAGCTGTGGGAGATAAAACACATGAAAGGAAATTATGACACATAAGCCTCAACTTCCTGCCAAGATGTTTAAAGATTCTGGCTATGTCACAAAAAAAAATTTACACAGAGAAATTATAGAAGAGTGAAATAAATACAAATTCCAAGAACTAATCTATAATTTCATGAGAAACTGCTAAAGGAGACTAAAGACCATTTTGCTCAGGTCCATGTGTAGGGCTGTGGCTTGAGGAGAGGGGTGCTTGCAGCCTGAGCTGATAAGGAGGTGAGGTTGACAGTGCAAGCGCAATGTTGGTGGAAATAATTTGAAAAATTCTTCCAATGCTTCTGCCTCTCATTTCCTTGAGCTATAGTCTGAATATTTGTGTCCCTCTAAAATTTATATGTTGAAATCCTGATGATCAATGTGATAGTTTTATGAGGTAGGGGCTTTGGGCAGTGCTTAGGTCATGAGGGTGGACCATCTGAATGGGATTAGTGTTCTTATAAAAGAGGCAGCACAGAGCTCCTTAGCACCTTCCATCATGTGAAAATACAAAAATTCTGTGACCTGGAAGAGGGCTTTCACTCAACCGTGCTGACACCATGATCTTAGACTTCCAGCCTTCAGACCCGTGGGAAATAAGCTACTCAGTCTGTGGTATTTTGTTACAGCAACCCAAATGGACTAAGACACCTTGGGACAATTTTAACATGGTCCTTCAGCCATGGAATGGTCCTAATCATTAGGGCCACCAGTGCTGCTGCCTGAGGTGTAATAAGGGCAACTAAAAAGCCTTGCTGGGATAGGAAGTTCATGAACACTGGTGATGGTTTTCTAGGCGCCTTTAGGCATGCTTTCTCTGACTTTTTCCTTAGAAACCAGGGAGTGTGCCTGCTTCCAATGCTGATTCCTCCTAAGACTTTAAAGGTAAATTTAGTGACTATGTCTATTGCCTGGTGGAGTGGCAGTCACAAAACTTAATCAAGTGTGACTTGATGACACTTGTGTTTCTGACTGTGATAAAGTAGCTTGTGAAAAAGCAATGTTACTGCTACATAACAACTAAAAGAGCCAGATTTTTTTAAAAAAGACATATTCAAACGTACCTTCAAAAGTATCTCATCGGATTGTCACTGAATCCTATAGAAACTGAGGAACCAAATCCTTTGAAAGAAGTCAACTTTAGAGATGTGAGCAGATATTCTGTGACCTGGATTTTCCTGGGAACATTTGCCGTGGAGCAGGATGTTGCAAGTCTAGTCAAGTGCCACTGTTTCAAAGCAAAAAATCCGGAAGAGCTTTTAGCAGCCACAAAATGCAAGAGAGACAAAAACTGAAGTGTGTGGCTACCAAGGCAGCCAGCACTTGAGAGACTAACATCCCTAATGAGAAAGAAGGGGCAGAGTGTGAAGTCAATTTTCACTTGAAAGCATTTGCTTAATTATTATGCTATTTGGGGGCAAAAGGCAGAGAAACAAAACTGAAAGCCGCTACAATCTGAATAGTGAAGGTTTCAACAATCTCATGAGGTTAAGGAGACAAAATTGGTGTTCAGAACACACCAAGGAAGAAGAGGTCCTAGTAAATGCCCTAGCCTTTTAGGTGGGAGTGTGGAATTACTAATCTTGAGGAGCAGATAAGAACCAAAAGTAGAATGAGCCAATCAGAAACTGCAATCCAGTCTTAGTGTTCTGAGTCTCTGTTCCAATCAAGATCGTCCCATACATAGTTTATGAGGGTATAGTGGAGTTAATCTACTCTAGAGGAAAATATCCTTATATAGAGACATAGACTTAACACAATGTTTAGGATCTATTAGAAAAGTTTTCAGTATACCAAAAAAATAAACAAAAGAAAAATAAAACAGAAAATAGAAACAAACCAACAGATATCACAGTTGTTGAAATTATCTGACAAGTATTCAGGTGAAACACAGAGAAGAAAAACAATGAAAAATACAGAAAAGAGCATAAAAGACATATGAGGCACTATGAAAATGATAAACATAATGCAATTAGAGCCATGAAAGAGAGAGGACAAAAAAGTGTAAAGGTGGTATTGCAAAAGATAATGGCTGAGTTTTGTCCAAAACTAATTAATGATATCAAAACATAAGTTCAAGAAATTGTACACCCTGAGTCAATACAAAAACCCACATATAGGCACATCACAGTAGAACTACTGAAAAGCAAGTCAAAGAGAATATTTAAGAACAGTGAGAGAAAATGGAAATATTGACTGCAAAGAGAGCTTTATTCCCCCAAAACCCAAACAAGTAGAAGGAACAAATAACCAATAACCAATATCAAGAATGAAAAGGGGGGGTATAAATAAAGATTCTAAAGGTTTTAAAAATGAAATAAGAACATTTGGTGAACATATTTGTGTCAATAAGTATGGGAATTTGTACAAGGAAATATTCCCAGAAGTATACAATTTACTAAGAGTGGCACAAGAGAAAGATACATAACTAAAGCAGTGTCATATCTATTACATAATTTCATCTGTAACTAAAGACTTTTGCACAAAGAAAACTCTAGAATGAATGGCTTCACTGGTTCATTCTCTCAAATACTTATGGAAAAAATAATATCAAATTTGTCCAAACTCATTCAGATAGTCAAAAGGGTGAGGAGGGGCACATTTCAACTTATTTTTTGTGGTCCACATAACCTAGATAACAAAACCTGACAAAGACATTGAAAGAAAAGAAAAGAACAGACTGATTTCCCTCATGACTATAAATGTGAAATTCTAAAGAAATATAAACAAGTTGAAAATCAATCAATACAGCTCGCATTAAAAGGAAAGTAAAAAGGAAGAATATCCTATGATTATCAAATAGATTCAGACAAAAATCATTTGATAAGGCTCAATATCCATTCATGAGAAAAACTATTAGCAAATGAAGGATAAAGAAAATTTATTTATTTTGAAAAAACATAGCTCAAAAAACTAAAGCACACATCATACTTAATGAAAATAAGTTGAAAACTTTTCCTTGAAGAACAAAATTAAGACCAGAATATATTTTATATGTTATATACTTTATATCTACTTATATTCAGCATATTTAGGGGAAAATATTTCATAATTAGAAAGAAAGAAACAAAGCACTCATTACCTGTAGATGACATAACTGTGAATGCAGAAAATTTAAAATAGTCTACAAATATTTTATATTAATTAGAACTTAAAAAGGTCACCGAATACAATGTCAATATGAAGTAATTAATATATTTATATTTTGCAGCTTCAGACAAATGAAAAAGGAATTTTTTTAAAGGATACTATGTGTAAGATAAATAAAAGCCAATACTTAGCAGTCAAACAAAATTTGTGCCATATCTATACAATGAAAAATACAAACAGTATTCAGAATAATTAAAGAGAACCTAAATAAATGTAGAGATATATCCCATTCATGAATTAAAAGACTTATTACGGTATAGATATAATTCTCCTAAAAGTTGGTCTGTAAATTTGATATAATCCCAGTCAAAATCATAGCAGCTTGTATGAGTGTGTGTGGATGTATATAAATTAGCATCTAACAGTTAAATAATTTAAAATGACCATGATAAATAATGGTAAATTTATATGATAATATACTAGCAATATGAAAGTATAAACAATATAAATATAAAAGAACTAACTGAAAATATCAGATAAGAAAATAATAGTTATAAAACAATATCCAAATAGTTTGGATAAACAGTAGGATTAATTGATTTGAAGGATAATTTAGTGAGCTAGAAGACCCGAGTGAAGAACTCTTCCAAAAGTAGCAAGAAATCATGCAAAAATAACAAGTAGAAAAAAAGAAAAAACAGTGAGTGAATTGAATTGTCAATATCCAGATAATAATATTCTTAAATAGGAAAATATAAGCACAGAGATGGAAAATATTTAAAATAGTGGTCAAAGTAAAGTTCTCAGAAATAAAAAAAAGATGAAAGAACTCAGGTTGAAAGAACTCATAGATTATTAAACAGAAGAGATCATCTTAAACTTTTTTAGATATTGATAAAATTGGAAATCAATAAAAGTTTAAAACTTCCAGACAGAAAGATAGACTGCCTACAAATACCCAAACTAAGATTCAGAATTCCCACACAATGTGAGATGCTAGCATACAATTGAATAATGTTCTTTTAAATGAAGGGAAAGAATTTGAAACTATAATTTTATATCCAGCCAAATTTTCCTTCAAATGTAAAGTTCAAGTATAAGAGTTGCCTCAGAAATTTGCCACACAAAGGTTCATGTTGAAAACACATTTGGAGGATGTGTCCCAATAAGGGGACAAATAAATTTACAAGCTGCAGGAAAAGATAGGTAAAATAAGAATTATACCACAGTTTGGTATTTGTTTTGTTTTCTTTAAAAAATCTAAGATGAGAGGAAAAAAAATATGTATCCTTAACAATGAGGAACTATAATTTTGTACAATATGAACTTGATAGAAGTGGAGGTGATGGAGACTAAAGGGACAGGAAGTTTGGGGGAAATTGTATTGTTCATAGAAAAAACATATTTGTGTGTTTAAAATATCTATAGGATAATTACAATGAGTTTGGTCTTAAGACAGAAACAATGAAAAAATATACAATGTTTAACTTTCACACCAGCAGGCAAAACTTGTTAAGACTATTGGAAATAAAGAGAAGAAAAAAGCAAACGAAGAGAATGACATATTTCATTGGCCAAAGCAAGTCACATGGTCAAACCTGATATAATGGGGAAGGCAAGTATAATCTTACAATGAGGAGCAGCAAATATTTTAAACAATAATACAATCCATGAGAACAAGTAAAAAATAGAGTAAGATATATTACACGATAACAGTTTTGTATATTAAAAATACTTGCACATAAAATACAATGCACATTTTGCAAGAAAACAAACACAAATACATGAAACACATTATAATGATTTCCTATGATTGAGGGGAGAAGATTAGAAATAGAAAATAAAAATTTTAAAATAGAAATACAATTTAAGAACTAAAATGAAATAAAAGTCTCCAGAAAAATCACTAAAGGCAGCTTATACCAGGAATATATTGCTTTGGGTATCACTTGGATAAAGTTACCATGAAAAGAATTCGTCATTCTTTTCTCTAGAGACACTGTAGAATATATTAAATGAAGATGAATATGTTGCTCAGAGGACAACTTCCCTTCAGATGTGGAGAAGAAAAACTGCTAAGTAGTTTGAGCTGAAGAAAGAAAGTGATTTCTTTGCAGAACATCGCAGTCTTAAAAGTCAGCCTCGACATATATGAAAAGGAAATGTATATGTTCCTGGTGCAAGAGAAAAAGAAACTATATTATGTTAAGGACGTTTTATGAGGATCTAATATATCTAACCAAGAAAGAGATGGATGCTCTAGAATTAGAAATGAGAGAAATTATTGAAATATACTAATCCAGAGCAAATAAAAATATAAAATAAACACTCCCATTTCCCTTGATGTTTGTATAATGGGATTGAAGAATAGTTGAGCAGATATGAAGGTAAGATGAGGAACTTCAGTACAAGATATTTTAGGCATTTGTTGGTGAGTTTCAAAGTGTTGGAGCAATTTTACATGATAGTTATGCTATGAAGAAAATACTAAAGACATAATTGGGTTATGAGTCTAAGGTTAGTTATAGAGAAGATAAGGTTTACTAAAGGGTAAACAGGCAATACCATGATCAATCAACTTCTGATGTGGTTGGCGTATGGAGTAGGAATGGCAGGAAACACTGTGGGTGTAATTATTTTACTCAGTTGGTTGACAGTATGTGCAAATGATCTGTGGGTTACCTTAGCAAACCAAGCATTCATGTTTCCATATTTCTTAATATGAGAAACCCCACAGTGTAAAGTGTAGAGAGATGTTAGAACAAGAGACGTTAGCTAGAAAAGTGGAGTGGGGGAAATGCTGGTTGCATGCTCAGGCCTTGAACAAGAAGCAGCTGAATTTTCCATCTGGTACAAAGCAGGAATCTATTCATTATCCACAGATTCAAGGAAGTTCAGGGCAGGAAGTAGAATAACCATCCAATCTGTCATCTTTGGCACCCTGGTATAAATAAGCTACACACCTAGTCAATTGTGAACTTTAATGTTAAGTGAATCGAATTAACAGAAGAATGGGAAAAAAATGAGAAAATGTATACATCTAGAGGAAGCAGGCTTTTAAAACTTTAGCTTACCCTGACGAAGAGTTCTTTGCATTCGGGTTTAGGTTCCAAGATAAGCCATCAAAGCGTGGTACATTGTTTTCCTTTGCCATTTCCTTTGCCTCTCTGGGGAATGTCGGAGGAGGAATGGCTGAGTGAGTAATGATATATAATAACATCACTAACTCACCATGATTTTTATCTAACAAAAAGCAATCAAGGAGGTCTTTTTGAACCACTTTTAGACTCTATGTAGTTAAATCTTCTATTCCTCTTCTTTTCCAAAATCAAATTTTAAGCACATTTAGCCTACTGAATATACTTACATTGGCATCAGTGACCGGAATATTAACAAAACACATAATATTTCCTTTCCATCCACTCATGTTGACTTTAAAGATATTGTTGCACTAAACCTCTAGGCACTTACAAATGCATAATGGTGTATTTTCTTACCAGTCAGAGTTATGAGAGATTATAATGCACATAAATCAAATTCGCATTTCACCCTATATGAGAAATTTCAGGACTATTCTCATTCAGGAGGTTAAAAAAAATGACATCTCAAAAGAAGTATTTGGCATAATTTATCTCTCTTTTAAGCCCTTAAACATAAGGAAAAATGATAATCTTCACAAAGAAAATGTCTAAAAATACACAATTTGCAACTGTTTTCCCCTGCTAGAAGGCTGACATCATGGATTTTTTTATTACAACTTAAAAATGTATCTTATTATATGAATCAAAACACCAATATGAGTCAATGCAATAGATTGTGGAGAAATGTTTAATAATTCTGTACTATGTTTCAGGTTAAAAATTAGAGTTTGAATCTAGAAATCAAAGGTTTCTATAAGTATATATCCCTCAGAACAAAAATACCCATAAATGGTGAAATTTAACATAAAATTTACAAATAAGACTATTTAGCACAGAGTATAATAATCATATATTAACTAATTACAATATAATTTATTAAGAACCTGCAAGAATAGGTTCTAAGGTCAGGCATAGTCCTAAGCATAAACGATACAAGAGAGACATGTAAATAAATATATAATTGAGGTAAGTGCTATAACAGAAATAAGGCACTTTTATTCATATTTATAAACAAACAAAAATGTAGCAGAAAACATTATAGTCCATAAAATCTCTTGATTTTGTCGGATATAAGATTTCATAAATTAGTTTATTGATTTTTTTCGTACAAAATAATATCTAATCATGGGAAACAGGTACTTTCATACTTGTAAGAAACTGTGAGGAAAAAATCAAACCAAAAGCAATATTTAAAGCCTCATGGAAATGTCAGTAAAGAAATGAAATAACATCTGTCCTGTTGTTCTTTTGAAAGTTATTTCTGTTTTATAAAAGTCAGGTAAATAGCCTAAATGTTAATGTGTATAGACATTTGAAAGAATGAAACAGTGAAATGAATGTATAAACACAGAAATACAGAAAATAATTGCAAATGGCCAGGTAGAGGAGTAGGATTGTCTGTGCAACAGTAATTTTTATACATGAACAAATGAAAATTTCCAGAATAAGTGGTTTGATACCATGATGGTGCTTTGGATTAAAATGCTTAACATTTTTCTAATATCAAAGCCTGTAAAAGTATTTGAATTGTTGTATAGAGGCAAGCATTTATATCCTGCCTATTGCTATCTTCCTGTCTTTATATCAAGAACTAAAATTTACAAAATATTGTCCTATTCTAAGGGCAAAAAAGAAATTCAGGGGAAAAATGACAAGATCTATGTATATTAACTTATCAGATTTAGCCAACCATCTTCTATGCATCCTAGCGAGGACTCTGTCTGGAGTATTATAAATGAGTGCCTCTGAATAATGAAGACACTAATGAAACATCTACAGGTTGTAACTCCATCTGCTCTTTTGTTCAATTCACCATGTGAGTTAAATGGTGGAACAAGAGCCAAGGAGTGATGAGGGAAAACCGCTTCAAAGCAGCCCAGACAGCTCTATAAAATTCTTAACAGCTTCAATTTGTACGATTTTGTGTCATAAGGTAAGGGAACTTCTAAACAGGAAAGAAAATTGATAATGCATCTTCATAAGTTTTACTTTGAAAAAGAAATCTGTGGCAGGAATTTTGTTTCTAGTTAATAAAGCATCAATCACATACAGATCCTAGTTTACCCAAAAGCAAATATAAAAGAGAGAAAACAAAACAAGACTTGGTAATCTCCCATTTTCAACTAATTTCATTGGACTCTTTTCTAAGATTTTCACAGCAATCATGACAGCGGTGTACAGAAAAATATTACTCAAGTTAGAATTAATTCATTCACTTCATCAGAAATATTTATTTAGCAACAAAAATATGTCAGGAGCAATTAAGGTATAGGGTCACAGCAATGAACAAAAATTCGTGAGGAGCTTTCATTCTAGTGCAGACAGGATAGACAATAAAAATATATCAATAAAATATATAATGTGTTATTATAATGAGTGCTACAGTGAAAAAGAAAACAGGAAGAAATGGAGGAGGCATTACATTTAGAATAGAGTGATTAGAGAAGCCTCCGTGAGAAGCTGGCATTTCAGCAAAACTCGAAGTAAGGGAAAAAACTATAACTAAAGGAAGAAAGTTATTGACAGATAAAACTCAAAGTACAAAAGCCTGGAGGTGACAACATCCCTGGTTGATGGAATTCAGCACGGAGACCAGTGGGTTGGAGAAAGGGAAGTAAAGAGGATAACCATTAGAAGTGGATATAAACTCTGAGAGTCTTGTAAAGGACTTGCAAGGGTTTAGTCTTTTAATCTGAGTGAGATGACAAGCTACAGGTAGAGTTGTGGTTTTTTTGGGGGTGTGGAAGATTGGCCCTGAGCTAACATCTGTTGCCAATCTTCCTCTTTTTGCTTGAGGAAATTTGTCGCTGAGCTAACATCTGTGCCAATCTTTCCCCTATTTTGTATGTGGGATGCTGCCACAGCATGGCTTGATGAGCAGTGTGTAGGTCCACACCTGGGATCCGAAGCAGTGAACCTGGGGCTGCCAAAGCAGAGTGTGTGTACTTAACCACTAGGCCACCAGGCCAGCCCCGACAGGTAGGATTTTACCAGAGAAGTAACTTGTTATTAAGGTTTCAACAGCATACTATGCATTGAGTGTAGGAGTAGATTGTAGAAGGAAAAGAGTGGAAGCAAAAATACCTTCTTAAACTCTTATTCTTGAGTTTTTGTATGGCATTATACAATTTGAATATTGTGTATAATACAGTCTAGAATATGTGGTTTATGTGGTTACATGAAATTTGAATATTAGATGAAATAGAACAGATAATCTTATGGAGTTTCATACAGTTTGAACATTGCATGAAATAGTAGAGGACTGGTTGGGGGTTTAAACTGTTTTTACAGTATGAAAAATATGTATCATCACTGGTATTGGCTGAATGATTTGAATACACATATAAGCATAAACACTATTGGGAGGCAATTGGAATAATCCAGGGAAATTATGATGGTGGCTTAGTTTAGGAGTGGTGACAGTTTTCTGACAGATTTGAAGCAATAGTATAAGAGAAAGAGAGGAGTCAGGGGTGATTCCAAGATTTTAGGGCTGAATAGTTAGTATGAAGTTACTATTGTCTGATACGGGGAGAGCTGTGAGAGGTGCAGTTTAGAAGTGGGAAGATTAAGAGTTCCACTTTGGACTTGTTGATTGCCAGATGCCTGTTAGATACCCAAGTGCAGATGTTGAAGAGTCAGTTGAGTCTGTAAGACTGGTGTTCATGGGAGAACTACAAAGACCAAGCTGGAGGTACCCATCAGGGTACCGATTGTTTTTCTTTTTTTGCCAATTATTTTACTGAGGTCATAGTGGTTTATAACATTGTGTAATTTCAAGTGAACATTATTATATATCAGCAATTGATAAAGGGATAGAGAAGATGTGGTATATATATATACAATGTAATACTATTCAGCCATAAAAAAAGACAAAATTGTCCCAATTGCAACAATATGGATCCACCTTGAGGGTATGATGTTAAGTGAAATAAGCTATATAAAGAAAGACAAACACTGCATGATTTCACTCATGTGGAAGATAAACACATGGATAAAGAGAACAGATTAGTGGTTACCACAAGGGAAGGGGGTTGGGAGGTGAGTGAAAGGGGTAAAGGGGCACATATGTATGGTGATGGATAAGAATTAGACTATTGTTAGTGAGCACGATGCAGTCTCTATAGAAACTTATAAATAATAATGTACACCAGATTATTTTTAAAACCATGAAACTAGGTAAGATCACAAAAATCATGGTGGAGGCGTGGCGGATAGGAGAAAAGTTCTAAGGAATCTAAGAATAGTGCCCAGCATAGAGCAGGCAAACAAATAAATCTTTCAAAGAATGAATGAAAGAAATAGATAAATGAATGTATGAATAAATAAATGAATGAATATGAGGAGGCTGAGTTTTTGATTACTTTATTAATTTGGCTAGATCTGGCAGGCTAAGTATTTTTCTCTTCTCTACTCACAATTCTTTTTGTTTCCTTGCTGAAGCAGTTTATCCAAAAAGGACCTCTCTAAAACGAAAGATATTTTCTTATATTTTCTTTCAGTGATATATGGTGAAGGCCTATGTCAACATTTTAAAAGCAGCAGAGAATGTACACTTCTGGTTTGGAAACAGAACCAATGATTGCACTTAAGCCAGCGATTGCCATACTCTTTTGGTGAACATTGATCTAGATCGTCACTTTCCAAACTTTGAAGCTGCTGGTGTTATGTCACCACCAATGGCTAGGTTGAGGGATTGTAAGGTCACATGTATGTAGTGATCCCAAAAGACATGCATTTCCTAAAAGTTCAAGTTTTGCTTCCTCATGGGATTGATGAAATCCTAGACTGAAGTTGTGACATTTTCGTTATACTTCCCTACACAATTTATCTCCCACCTTGCTGATTGCCCGAGTCGTTACAAATGTCATGCATATTTTCCTGACTCCTCTAGCCTTCAAGAATCACAGCTCCATAGAATGCCCAGATAGTAGTATGAGCCCTCATGCTGCCAGACTTTGGAATTTCAGAATTATACCAGATTCTCCTTGCAATGTTTTTTTCTGGGGATCCTAAAGATATTCTTGCATATTCCACAAAGAAGACTTGATTTTGGATTGTCACCTTTTGGACCCCTACTTCTCTATATGGCAGATCTCTTGCCTTGATACTGGTTTTCCCAGGTCTGTTATTATTCCTCTTCTATTGCTTTTCCCCATCCATGGACACATGTCCAGATTCTTATTTCCCAAAGCAGAGCTGTGAAATTTACCAGTCTGTGAAACCTTACTGATGTTTTGGGGATATCAACACTGCCACTGTCAACAACAGCAACAACAACAGAGCAAACTTAAAACTGTATATAAGGCATGACTGCTTCCCAATGCATTGGTCGAGGAACCCCACACATTTCCTAAATAAATCTTTATATCCTTAGCTTTAGATTTGACACAAAACTGTAGAAGCCATCTTGTTTCCTCCATATGAAAGATCAGTCTTCAGTCCTAAACTTAGAGGAAATCAAAGAGAGAAAACAAATGTCACTTATTTTTCAAAAAGGAAACATGCCTTCAAGGGCCTCAGAAAAATTTACTTTGCAAATAATGAAGATAAAGTTGTATTTGGAATTTTCTCAAATTTTGACATGAATTTGAATCATCAGAGCTGGGTTCTTTTCCTTTAAATTCAAATATCTGGTCTCATTCCCTATCGAATGAATCAGAGTGCAGGGTTGCAAGTATTTTTGACAAACTATCCATGTTATTCTCATGCACACCAAATTTGAGAGCCATTACAGATTATTGTGCAGAATAGCAGAGTTTTTGTTGCCTGGATTTTTGCTACTTCAGAATCAGATACTTGCCTTATATTTATATAAATGAAATATTTCTACCCAAGAAAGGAGGCCTTGCGTCTTCATCTCCAGGTAAATGCATTTTGCTGGCAGATTTTAACTGGATGATTTTTCACCCCAGAACTGACTATTACAGGTGCAAATGTTGCTATCCTCATAATATATGATACATCTCTTATAGGATTTGAGTGACTAACAGAAGGGTGTTGTTGACCAGATAGGAGGACTGATTCACTTGTCAATGTTATTAAATATATCCTCTTCTTCTCCACAGACTGCACTAAACTTAGATTCCTTATTCATGATTGGAAGTATAGAAATTGCTGTTCTCAAAGGTCACTCCTTCCCAATGAACTTTGCTCCTTGCTAGAAGACACTGTGTGTGATCATTCACATCTT
The DNA here is from genome assembly GCF_021613505.1 of Equus quagga. NCBI lineage: Eukaryota > Metazoa > Chordata > Mammalia > Perissodactyla > Equidae > Equus > Equus quagga. The sequence continues at coordinate 95,462,632 of NC_060276.1, forward strand.
TATGACTCTCTTTTAGAAAACAGTGTACAAAGGTTCCTTGAATTCTTGCCAGCTCCTAACTCTGGTCGGAATTCCTAGATTCACTATCCTCTCCATTCAGGATCCTTCAAACCTTTGAGACAGGAGTTAACTGTGTTAGTTCAGTCTACTGGCTTGGGGAGTTAGGATGGTTTATTTCTCCTATTACTACTTTTGATTCTTGATTCAGCCTCCAGCTCTGTTTCACTGAGCCTATAAGATAGTCACAAAGTAAAATCTTCAACATAATTAGTAAGATTTACCTGACAACTCCTCGTCATCACAGACAAAACGGCATCTCTGATTTACCAATGCGTAATCAAAACATTTATTAAAGCCTGTGTTTTTATGTTTCTTTTAACAAAATTAAAGAGCAGTTAAACCTTTAGAGAAATAAAAATATACCAGCATTTAAATCAATATGTACTTTTGCCATTTTTCCCCATTTATCACCATCCCAATTATATATATATGTATATTTTTTTTGTCAAAACTAGAGTAATCCTTTATGTAGACATTTATGGTGTTGCTTTTCCTTTATCTGTGTGCAAAATGGCCTACATCCTTATTTCTCTGATAGTTGAAATCATTCTAATCCAATAAGGTCAAAGTCTGTCTCAAGTTGACCTTCTGCATTCTTGAAATTGTAAGTGCTCTTTCCATAACCTATGGTTTACAACACTATTGAGAATATTAAATGAGATAATCCTCAGCATTATTCTCCATTATAATTTAAAATCTATAATGAATATAAAAATTGTCATAGTAGCAAGAGGTTTGACTTTAGCATAGACCCCAAAGACTAGAGTGTGGGAGTGAATATTTTCCTTCACAACTAAAGTAGAAGGTAGAAAAATTATTAAATCTGTCATAATAATTCCACTGGGCATGTATATCAATTTTGTTTGATCCTACCAACTCTGTATTTGTCTTAAATGAATGTCTATTTATCTTCATGGTTTAAACTCTGTTTCTAAAAGTTCTGGAATTTGGTGGCTATTGTCAATTTTGTTATTCTAATCATGACTCTAGTGATTTTCTAGATCAAATCATTCTTAGATTTCAGCTCTCTAGAGTTGTTTTTTGCCTTTTCTCTTTAGGAAAACCTCTCCATTCCATTGATGATTTTAACTGCCCTTTCTGAAAAATGCCAAATCCTGTCTTGACTTACAAGTCTGCCACATATAATTCTGCAAGTTGGGTTCTACAAAAATCCAGAAGATGTCATTCACATGTACTCTTAGGTGAATGGCAACACATAGAATTGTGCAACACAAAGATTACTCAGCCATAATTGTTGCCCTCGAGGTTTTTCAACTCGAATTGTCTGCCACCCTACTGTATAGTTTGAGTTAAACCATAATGAGTGAAAATATATTTGTCACCAGTTTTTTGCAGACTGCATCACAAAGTCCAATGTATTATCTCAGTCTTAATAAATTCATTTCTAGTCAAATTAAACTTATCCATTGTTTGAGCCATCTATTAGTTCTTACCAAAAAAGAAGCCTCTTTTACTACCCTTAAGAAGACTGCAGGATAGAGAGAATTACAATACATGTTGTGGGGACTCCTAGCACAAGGCTCGGCTCTTTTTCACTAGGAGTTTCACTTACAGCCAACAATCTGTGGGGGTGGGGAAATAAAAATCAGTAATGGACCTCAGCTGACCCCCCGCCCCTTTCTTAAAAATATATAGGTCTCTATTGTCAGCTTGGTTTTTTGCCAAGACTTAGAAAGCTGCTCTTTCATGAGCTCCTGTGTGTTCCACTCATCCATCTTCAACACACTCTCCCCTATGTGCACACTCAGGCAGCACACACCAAACTATCCAAACACGTATTTCCTATTGAAAAGTTAACTTATTGTAAAACGGAAACTCAGCCTTATAACGAGAGGAACCACATTCTTCCAATCACAGGATGAGCTTGAGAGAAGAACCCAAGACTCAAATGAGAAGGCAGCCTGACTAACACCTTCATTGAATCCTTGTGAGACCCTGAGCTAAGCAGTACCTGAATTTCTGATCTACAGAAACTGTGACATAATAAGTGGGTATTATTTTAAGCTGCTGAGTTTGTGCTAATATGTTATGCAGCATGGTTAACTAATTCACCTGTGAACTAAGTTCACCCAGCATTACACTATTATTTGTTATGATATACCCATAGTCTATTTTTTCTTTTCTTTTTTCTTTGATTCTCTTCTTTTTTGTTTTTCTGGGTTTTTTTTTGTACAGGAGAGTTTCTTTACCCTCTTCACTGCTTTGAATATGCTCATATCTGTTGTGCCAGGTGTTATGGTAAAATATGTTATGTCCTTAATTTATAACGCAATATTTTTGCACTATTTTCTGAGTGTCTGATATATGTAAGAAACAAAAATGAATTTAAAAAAAGGAAAAACAATTTATTGTATTCCAAATAAGCACGTCAATTTATTTAAATTTCTCTATAGATCAACAATTTAGCATAGGAATCAAGGGCTAAAAATTATTTATTATGTGATAATTCAAGGCATGTATTGGATAAACAACATAAATTGGTTAATTAGCATAATTTCAGTGCTCAGATCTAGAGATGCAACAGGGCTCAGGGTAAATATTTTCTTATATTTACAAGTTAAAATTTCTAAAAGTTGTTTATTCTTGATTTTATGCCTCATAGATAATTTGATGAAACATTCAATGAGCAATTATTCTTACCATTCTAAAACAAAATACTGCCACATCCTAGACATCTGCTTTCTTTGAAGAAGAGCCATGTCTGTTATTACCTTTGGCCTGATCTTCAATGAGAGAAACAACTGGCCAAAATTACACCGTTATATAATTCAATGATCTGAAAAAGCCAATATACTTGTTATTGAGAGTCTGTGACAGCTCTCAGAATGTATTAAATAGTGGATGACCATGGATAGGAAATGCGTAATTTGGAGGACTAGTTGTTAAAAAGCAATTTATATATAGATCATATGAGAAAAATTATTCAAATGTAGATGGAAGCATCATGGATTACAAGACATTTATGTGGATTTAGAAAGTTAAATAGTGAATTATCTTTCTAAGATTTTCTTCTTATCTGTAAAATGAGAGGTTAGGTTTTGATGACCGTTAAAGTCCCTTCAAATTCCAAAATTCAATGATTCTAAAAACAAAATCTTGACAAAAAATAAAGGAAAAAACCAAAATAATAAGAAAATATAAATCTCTTACATGTAGTGCTTTAAACTTAATGTGATCAAATGCTCATCAAATTTACAACTTTATTATAAATTATTTGAAATGTCTTTGGACTAATTATTAATACTTATAAAACAATCATAGTGCCCCTAATCTACTACTGAAGAATAAAGTGCTCTATACCCTTACTCTACACTAATTAAATAGAACTTAATTTCTTAGACTCTCACAAATTTGTCATTCTACTGCTTGCCCTGACTCTTTAAATAAGATTGAAAAATCTTTATACTTTTCCTGAGGATATTACCTAATGAACTTGTCCCAACTAGCATTTTTCTAGAGCTAAAAAGAAAGCCATTTCTTCTCCATATTTGCATTCACCGTGTTTCCTTGTATATCCTTTTTTAGTGGTATGTCAAATTCATTCATTCATTCATTCATTCATTCATTCATGTTTTGCCAAATCAAACGTAGAAACAAAAATATTGAATGCCTACCAAATATCAGGGGTCTTAGTTTGTGTTCCTCAGAAACATAGACTGAGAGAGGGCCTCCGGTGCATGTGTTTTACTAAGGAGGTGCTCTGGAGGAAAAACTTGTAAGAGTAATTAAAGAAGCAGGATGATGCAACCTATCAAGGATGCAGTGTCAACTAAAATCTAGGGTTAACCAGGTCCACTAAAATGGGGTGATGAGGGAAGCTCTGGAACATAAATCATACCACAGGGTTTTCCTGCCTTGAGACAAGGAGGCCAGATTTATGTATCCTTGTATCAGTTAATCATTGGCTGAGTACTAAGCAGAGGAGTGATGGAGGGGCATAACCTTTCAGATGAAAGGTTAGCTCCCACTAGCTGAGGGCAATTCTCTGGCAAAAGGTGGTGGTGTAAGACATTAATTAAAAGCCAACATTCACAGCAACTGAAATGTACTAGCGTAGTAAAGCAGCTCTGGGTAGGGCACGAAATGGCACCTACTACAATCTACATTTTGCCCTTTTACCACACAGATCCATTTGTTTTCCAACTCAAATTTATTCCATCAAGGCATAGCTTTCCATATAGTCACAATTCCAGGAGACATTTATAAGGGGAAGTTTAGTGGGATGAACTACATCCATCACTGCTGTGGTTGGTCCTGAGGCCATAACTAATGCATCTTCGCCTTCCATCACATGTTCTAGATTTTCTTCAGTCTTGACAGGCAATTCTTCTAGATGAGGAGGTTTTCCTGATTTGATAACCTAGACCCCTATCCTTCAAGGGGGTGAGTCACTGTATGGGCCATGGTTGGGCCATGCTTGCTCTGCTTGTCTACTTAATGTTAAAATTTGGCGTGGATCCGTTCTTCTGCTTCCTCTACTCTGCTATTGAGTCTCTCTAGTGAATTTCAAGTATTGTATTCTTCACTTCTGATTGGTTCTTTTTTATATCTCCCACCAACATCCAGCAAGAATGTGCCAGTCATGTGAGTTACTCAGAAGTGGATCCTCCAGATCCAGTTATACCTTGAAATGGCTACATCCTCAGCTAACCTCTTACTAAAATCTCGTGGGAAACCCTGAGCCAAACCACTCACCTAAGCTGCTTACACATTCTTAACCCAGAGAAACCATGAGATAATAAATGATTATTGTTTCAAGCTATTGAGTTTTTGGGTGATTTAGTAGGCAGCAATAGATAGCTAATACAGAGCTGTCCAATGGTGGCACTTTGGATCCCTGGGTATCATCCTATTTCCAACCATCCTTGAAATATCTTGGTATTTTCCTTTCCCAATCCGCAATCACCTTACTACATGGTAATAGTTGGCATTAGGGAAAGACTGGGAAAATTGCTAATAAATACACTTATTAGGGTGGTGCAAGATCACTTCACATAGAGACACAGTCTTTTCCTCAACAGTGAGTACCAAATCTGAGAATTGGTTAAGCTTCAGAAACTGCAAGGCTGTGACTTTTTGGAACAACTTCCCTCAGCCTCCTGATAATCCATCTTGGATTTCATTTGATTGTGTATATTAGCCAATAATCTTGTTGGCTGTCTATATATCTTCACACTAAGAATGTCATATTCTATTAAACGTCTCCTTAGCTTTCTTGGCAGCCACTTTGACGTTGCTATTCATTGTGATAACTGTGCCTACTTGTGACAGGTAAGAACCTCAACCTGGCCTCTGATGTCTTAGATTCTACTCTTCACCATTGCTATCAGTGGGCCCAGTTCTGTAACAGAATCTTCTACTGTCATTCAAACCCTACAGGAGGACAGCCATTATTGAACTTCTCAGTGATGGTCTTGCCTCTCCTACTGGTGCATTCTTTATCACTTTGGTAAACGGGAGTTTACTCCAGATTTTCCCTTGGAACATAGTTTATCTGGTGGGTTTTCCTGCATCAGGGTATTCATCTAGTATGCCCAGTTCTCTGAGCCTTTTGATCCCTTGCTCCACTGTCTGTCACAGCACTTCAGGAGTTTCAACTTTGTTTATTGTGGCTCTTCACTTTTTCCCAGATTCCAAAAGCCATCTTTGCAGCATGTTAACACCTTCACTGGGAGGGAGTATTTTCTGGGGTGTTGAAATCCTGCATCATGAGAGAGAGTTTACATATCTACAAATTGTGCATTATTCAAACTTACTTTATGCCACCTCGATCTAAAACCCTCAGCATCCAGGGGGCTGGACCCGTGGCCAAGTGGTTAAGTTCACGCTCTGCTGTAGGCGGCCCAGTGTTTCATTGCTTCGAATCCTGGGTGCGGATATGGCACTGCTCATCAAACCAGGCTGAGGCAGCGTCCCACATGCCACAACTAGAAGGACCCACAACGAAGAATATACAACTATGTACTGGGGGGTTTTGGGGAGAAAAAGGAAGAAGATAAGATGTTAAAACCCTCAGCATCCACTCCATACACATTCTCCTTGCCCCTTGCAGTATATATTAGCTGGGTTCTTCAACGTATAGTTCCTCTCTTCTCTTCACAAGCCCAGCACATTTCTAGACACGTTGGAAGTTGACTCTTGTTACAACGTGGTTTCCAGGAAAGGAGGTGTCATGGCAAGTGCCTTAGAGAGGCAAGCATTTGAGGTCTTTTCATGGTCTTAAATTAAGAGACGAGGATGCACTCATTTCAAATAAGGCAGGTGGAACCATTTTCAGGCCCACTTTGTACCCCCAACTTTCCTATTATGGCCCAGACCTTTGCATAGGAAATCTGCTGAGGCTAGGAATTCAACCTTTGAAGCTCCGCCACTCACAGAATTTAAGTCCAGAGCCTGGTCCTCTGCTCTACCTGTTCTTTGTCTGCAATAAATTAAGGGCTCCTTAATACTGTCAAAGATATCCTCTGGTTTTCACATTTTTCCTTAAATTGGTGATTAGTCTCTCTAAACCTGTTATTATCTCTCTTCCAGGAACCATTAGTGCACAGCAGCAGCCACTCAATTCCATAATATTTATGGAAATTTTTCCTCATACCTCTTCAGCAGCAGAGCTATTCTACCTGTCAGGGTGTTCTTTTCTACCAGTACCCCATTTATGTTCATCACTGGTGAAAATTTTGACAGTTGTACCTCTACAGCATGTCAGAGAGTAACCATAATAATCATACTCTACTTACTAGCAGTGTTTAGATCTGTTTGCCTGATGGCTAGTGAGTAATATATCTCTACAATTCCCGTTTAGAGTTTGCTTCCTAGGACCATACTTGGTACTAATTGTCTTAGAGATAGTTCCCAGGAAACAGATGACGGTAACGATAACTACAGGCACAAGATTTATTAGGGCATGTGTTAGGAAGATAGCCTTGTTAAGAAGCCACTCCTGCAAGGAGGTAGAGAAGGAGGACTGGGTAGAGGGACAAAGTGACCCACAGTACCATTGCACCTAAGCCTCAATTGACACTATAAATATCTCTGGAGCTGGATGGGCCTTTAGCATTGTCATAAGTTGAGAGAGGGAGCTTAGGTCATTTTTATCACCACATTAACCAGTCGTTGGCCAGGGGATGCTTCCTGAGAGAGTGTCTAATCTTGGACAAGGCATTTCCATGCTGTTAAGTACAAATCCCAGTGATTTACACAGCTGTATGAGTTGGCAGCTCATATTCCTGGCAGCTGAGGGAAGGATGGCTTGACCCTGAAGACAAGGTCTGGGTGAAGTACTACACTACTCACGACATAAGCTTTTATTACTATCCTACATAACAACAACAATAATAATAGTAATAAAATTATTATTATTGCTAACCATTTGTGATGGTTAATTTTATGTGTCAGTTTGACCAGGCCAAGGAGTACCCAGATTAAATATTATTTCTGGGTGTGTCTGTGAGGTTGTTTCCAGATGAAATTAGCATTTGAATTGGTGAACTCAGTAAAGTAGATCACTCTCCCCAGTGTGGGTGGACATCATCCAATCTGCTCAGGGTTTGAATAGAACAAAAAGGCAGAGAAAAGAGGAATTCACCTCTTTTTGCTTCCTGCCTGCTTGCTTGAGCTGGGGCATTGATTTTCTCCTGCCCTTGGACTAGGATTTACATCGCTGGCTCCTCTGGTTCACAGACCTTCAAGCTCAAGCTGTAATTACACCGCCAGCAGTCGTAGGTCTTCTGCTTGAAGAAGGCAGATCGTGGGGCTTCTCAGCCTCCATAATGGTGTGATGGTGTGAGCCAGATCTTCATAATAAATCTCTTCCTGTATTCATATATATATAATACCTATAGATAGATAGATAGATAGATCTGTATATATATAGAACCACTTGGTTCTGTTTCTCTGGAGAACTCTGACTAACACATTATTTGAGAGTAAGTTGCAAATATCATAACCTTTATTCCTAAATAGTTCAGTGTGCATCTCCTAAGTTCTAGGAGATTCTATTATATAACCATATCACAATGATCAATGTGGTATTGATCACAATGTGAATTGATACAATGCTATTATCAAAACTACAGTCATATGCAAATTAATCAAATTGTCCCAATAACATAATTTATGGTGATTGTTTTACAATACAGGATTGAATCCAGGATCATCCATTGCATTCAGTTATCATGTCTCTATCCACTTTAGTTTGCTAATTATGTCCTTCTCAGCTTACTGAAATTAAATGCCAGAATTTCCTGGATTGAGGTATCATGATTCTACTTGCACATTGGTATGGGATGTAGAAGTGGAAACATATCACATGATTGAGCACAAAAGCTCTGATTTTGAAGCCCAAGAAATTATTCAAGATTTTTATGTATCCCTGTGGTACTTTAAAACTGATATAAGAACACACATTTCCTAATAATCAGTGAACAATTTAGGATATGATAGATTTGTGTGTGTGTGTTCCTTGTGTATTAAGAGAAGCCTTATTATTTGAACTACATTACCTGTCTCTCAGTATTGAAAAACACTAGACTTATGGTCCAGTGGATGTCAACATAAATGCTAATTGCACACTATTACAGCCATATGAAATCATTGAAGATTCAAAACAAATTTAGTGTGCAACTCGGGAATTGACTATTATAATATGTGCATTTGCAATTAGGAAAGAATGCTTATATGTCTGAGTAAGCTAAACTGAAAGAAGTTCTAGGAAGGTAATTTTCTTCTCATAAGAATGTCTAAGCAATTTCCCAGTTTATACTTTGCTGTTCTCTTATTTATTTTTAAACTTGACCAACTTTGTTTTTACAGTTGAACAGCATGTGAACATTTTCACAACCCCAGGAAAAGGCTGCTCTATTTTTCTCTTCACATCTCCACTCTTTGGGAGGCTCGTGTGATGCTGGCCTGCTCACTAAAAACCAGGCTGTAGATAGAAATTTACTCCTGTTTGGCACCAATGAGAAGACTTTAGCCTGGATAGTAAAAATGAGAGCAAATGCTTTGTTTTATGTATTATTTTGTTTAACTAATCATCATTTAAATTTGGTCATAAGAGGATACCAAATCGTTTTTCCTTAACCTTGTACAATTGTTATCACTGGCATAAAACTTGGAATTTTGATGTTATTTGCAAATCCTCCAGTGCGTACTTGGTTAAGAAATTTAAACAATTTTCCTTCTTCAGTACTCTCTGTATATTTACCTTTTTATTTCCAGCACTTGTCAATCCTTATTTTTTTCTCAATTGGCTTGTTATAATTCCTTGTTTACTAACTTCCTTATAGCCTTAGCACTACTTACAAATATTTTGTAATTCTTTCTTATCTCTCCATGAACATAAAAAAAATAGAAATAACTAGAAGCTATACAAATTTATAACATCTTTTATCTTTTTTATTTTCCAGCCTCCTCAGGGCTAGTTACTTCAAATAGTATTTAAAAAACAATTTTCAAATAAATTATGAATAAACTCCTGTCAAATTTAGTTCAAGCCTGCATTAAGGGAAGATGTCTCAGAGTGGATCATTTCAAAAATTCTCTTTTTGGGTGAGCATATTATAGAAAAAGAGAATGGTCAGAGTAGGACTTTCCAACCTTGGCCCTATTGACATTTTGGGCCAGATAATTCTTTGTTGTGGGAGGCAATTCTGTGCATTGTAGAATGTTATCCGCAACTCTGGCCTCCACCCACAAGATGACAGTTGGACTCCCCTGTTGTGACAACTAAAAATTTCTCCAGATGTTGTCAAATTTCTCCTGGGGGAAAAATTCACCCCCAATTGAGAACCACTGGGTTAGATACAAGATAAACAAATAATTAGGCTACTGAGACAGATAAATGGGTAACTTGGGTCCCAGAAGTTCCTAATCTTATTTAGAGAGAGAAGAAAGTTGTTCAAGCATTTTACCAGAAATTAAAACTCCTCCCTAAAATGATGCTCTGAAATTCATCTTGCAAGACAGTTCTGACCTAGACTTGTTTGGAATAATTCTTCCCCATTGTTTCTCGGCTTTATCAACTCAATGTAACCTTTTCTGGGAAAACGTTTTATAATGTTCCCTTTACTATCTTAAATTCAAAATTACAATTTAAAAAAGCTTTAACTATAATATTAATGATAAATAAGAGGAAAAAAACATAATACAAATGATATGCATTTTAATATGTGGTTGCTCAGGACTGATTACAACAGAACACATAACGAAGCAGTTACATGCTTTCCCCTATAAAGGGAGTCACCAGAAATGCAACAGCGATGGACGCAGGCTGAGAAGTGTGCTGAATTGGCAACACAAATATTTGAGCAGGATCACTATGAGTAATGTGATTTTCTGAGATAGCAAACAACTCAATAAAATTCTAAACAAAACAATGTACAACCTTCTTTCACTTTATATAGTAGTGATTCTAGGGAAATTTAGTATATTAAAACCATGTAAAATTTTTGTTTATTTGAAAAACAGAATTAGGTTCTGTGATCAGACGTTTATTAAGACATTTTTCACTCTCATGAATGCAAGGTGCAGTGCTCCAACTTTATGCAGGATGTGGGCTAGTTATGCATAGTGAAGGAATGCCCTGCACGTTGCAGGGCATTCTGCATTACAGGACCTAGCTGCTCAAAGCCAGTAGTGCACCCCAATCATTGTGACAACTAAAACTTTACTGAACTTACTCTCCTGAACGCTCCCTGGGAGGCAGAACCCTGCTCTAAATAAATTTCCCCAGGGTTCTAATTCTGTTCTTGGGTAAAATCCATGAGTCTTAGAATTCTATGAATTCATTTAATCCCAGAAGAATATAATAAGAGATTCCCCGCATTAACCGTCTCAGACTCTGATTTAATAGGACTGACGTGCAGTTTAACAAGTGCTGTAGATGAGTCTGATGTAGATGGTTTGTGGACAATACTTGGGAAACACGTGAAAATGTGTAAACTTCCTTATGAAAAGTCAAACCTCTTATGGGAAAATTTGTTGACTATTTTACGCATTTAGCGAACAGTAGTGGTCTGCATTACTTCCCTTTTTACCTTACAATCTTGTCTTTGTCTATCAAATTCCTTGAAACTGTGCCCTAATGAGGGTCTTTTAAAAATTACTTCAATTCAAAAAATGAAATAAGGTAATGTTATTTTTAAACTACGGAAACAAGCAGATCTTGTTACTACCTATTGAGAGATTTTTTTTTTTCAATGAATTTTGTCACTATGTTGAAAACTCAAAAATATTTATCTGAAAGTTGTTACGCCTGGTACAGGATATATTAATATTAAAATGGATGGCAAATTCATGATTTACAGATGTATTTCATATTATCTCTTTCCTCATGCATACCATGCATAGGAAATAGACAAACTTCAAAGGGAACTTCCTGCAAAAAAATGATATGAAATATGGCAAGTGTACAGACTTGAAGGAAGCTGATAAGAACCCATGGTTATATGCTTAAAGGTTTGCATGGAAAAGAATTGAAGTGATCAGCTACTTAAAAGAAATCTACTACATAAATAATCTTATTGTATTAATATTTGTGATTATGAAATTTTAATTTTGAACAGTATCATTATATCCTTTTTTGGGGACCAGAAAAGATTTTTAATGTCTCTGTATTTTTTCAATCCTACAGAAACTGGTATCCAATTCCTCCTTCAAGCCATATTTTTCTAAAGGTAAAATGTATCATAAAATTTTAACTTCTGAGTCCACTTGTGATTCCTTATTACTGTAAATCAGTTTAGGAATGAAAAAGATTTGTTTCACTTTTGACATGTACTCTTGAATCTGAGTGAGATGAATACAGGCTATTGAAAATACATCTAAAATATAATTACTTGTCAAAACAACTTTAGATAGAGGATTAATCATATATCATTTTTCAAATATACCACGTTAGTTCTATGAAACTTGAAATGAAAGGGAGTTAACATGGGAATTTGCTACCCATTTTGAAAGTTTATTGGTAATATTTGCCTATACTATATAAAGGAAACATGCTTTTTGAAAGATCAAATATAATTTAAAAATCAGTGAATGCTGTGAACTGCTATCTAGACTCCTTTAAATACAGGATATTATAATTAAAATTATAGATGTGTGTAAAATTTCTGAACTGATTGAAATGGTGTTGTCAGTAAGTTGTGATCTGCTCAAGGAATTTAACAAAAATTAGCTAAACCTATAACTATATGTGAAAAATAGTTTGTTTCTAATTAAGGTATATGAATATCAACATCATTCTTAGGGTAAAATTATGTTGTTAAGTTTATACTGGGCCTTGAATTTGGACAACTTTTTTGTCTAAATAATATCTTATGTTTTTTACAGTGTCTTAAACTTTTCATATCATTTACTCTTTGCATTAGTTTTGTAAATTAGGTCTTCCACATACGTAGGCAACCTGGGTTCCAATCTTGGTCCCTTCAATTTTTAATTCCATCCCTGGCAAGTTATATAACTCATATGTGAAATGGGTATAACTTCTGTTTTTTTGAGGATAAGTTACTCTATAAAAAGGGCTAAACACAGCAGATACATGCATGTTATTTGCTGTTACTTTTATTTCCATTTTTTAAAAACTTTTTATTAAGATTATGATAGTTTACAACCTTGTGAAATTTCAGTTATACCTTATTGTTAGTCATGTTGTAGGTGTACCACTTCACCCTTTGTGCCCTCCCCCCACCCCACTTTTCCATTTTATAGATAAGAAATCTAAAGCTTTGCGAGAGAAATTAGATAATTCAAGTCAGTGTTTTTAACACTTTTTTGACCTTTTCACTGTGATGCAGTGTAAAATACATTTTATTTTACAATCCAATATGCATATGTTTTCATATACATACATATATATATGAAACAAAAGTTTCGCAAAGCAAATTTACTTTTTCTGCATACAGTATACTCTGATTTTTTTCTATTATATCTTATTCTGTTTCTGCCCTTTTATTTTTTTAAGTTGATTGTGGCACACTAAATTGATTTCCCGAAGTATAATTGAGTCACAATTAACAGTTTAAAAAACAGAACTGTGGTCACATAGCTAGGAAATTATAGAACTTACACTTAAGCCCATAGCTGCTGTAGACTGTGAGTGCCTTGAAGCCAACAGCCGTGTCTTGCCCAGTCCTGATTCTTCACAACACCAAGTACAGTGCTTTGAACAGAGCAGATGTTTATTATGTTTGTTGAAAAACTTATGTTTCTAAAACTTCCTGACACTTTGGAGCTTTTCTCTGGATGAATACGGTCTTTTTGCACATAAAATGGTAATATCATATTAGGCACAGAGGGCAGACATCTTTCGTGAAAAGAAGTAGAAATCCTGTTAGTTGAGTATGGGAACGATTCTCAACTATTACTTAATTGGGAACCATTAACAAAACTTGTAAAAATTCTGGTTGTTAAGAGGGATCTAGAAAGCAATAATTCTGCAAAAAATGAGGAATGTTGAATCACAAACTTGTCATGAATTGGTAGTGTAACATAGCAAGAGATCAATTTGTATGTGTGTATTTCAAAATATTACAAATCAAGGATGTTCCAATTGCTCTTTGTCACCCCAGAGCTGATCAGTAAATGGTTGATGATCATGACTAATGGTAAGGACCATGGTGATAAAGAATATGTTAGTGATAATCGGCATTCAGTTGAGTTAATTAGGATCCTAGAATAGCGTTTCCATCCACATTTTCCCATATCAAACTTTAATTGAAATTGTTATTAAGAATTTATACTGACCCACTATAAAGTTGACTCCACTTCTCTTTTTCTAACCCTTAATAACTAGCTTTGTCATTCTCCTTAAAAAAAAGAAAAGAATAAAATGAAGCAAGAAGTCTGGATGATACAGAAATTGTGCAGGGAGATTTTAAATTAAAATGTGTTTAAAATTTTGAGGAATATGAGGTACTTCAAATACATTTTGTGAAGATTGAGATTCTCTACTATAAGTGAAAAAAGAGGTTAATAGACAGATGGATAACAGATAATACAGTAATCCACAAGAGCTGCACATACAGCAGAAATACAAGAACTCTCTGAGAACTACATTCCAATTATGGCCTCTGCTAAAGACTGAGTATAGAAGTTCTCCTATAACTCTTGATCCAGCCACTAACTCACAGTGAATTATTCCTAGACACAGAGTCTCATGACCTCATAGACAGAAAAATTTCAAACCCTCATCAAATCAAATTGTTCTAGTGCAATTTTCCTATCAATAGCATTAGCTAGCATAAACACAGTTGTAATAGAAGTAACCTCGGTATCTACTTGCTTTACTTTAAAACCATTGATAAATTAAATCTTTTTCAATGAAATAGATTTCTGACCATATTTCGATATACTATCCTTATGGAAGTCAACAGCAAGTCCATGAATAAAGAGGATGGGATTTTATCAATGATTTAATTAGTGAGAATATGTAGAATTTCCTCTATTGAAGGTAAAGAAAATATTTGTCCATATAAATTTCATTCCCTCATTCCTTTTGTTATCCTGGCCTGTTTTCAAAAGTATTTATTAAATGAGCTTTTCAGCTACAGGACCTACTAATGTATTCTGCAATGAGATCTAGTGGGTTGTAGTAAGCATATTTAAAAATAAGATGGAATAGGAATATGATGAAATAGAGTAGAATAGAAGACAATATCAAAGTTCTTTGGCCCTAGTAAGGGTACAATTTGATAAAACATTTTTCCATTCATAGAAATGTGTGTGTGTGTAAAAAGTATTTCTTACTGTACATCATGCTCAAAATGTGTAGGATAAATATTCCATATGGATATAATGAATAATGGCTGATATATTGAAATTTGGAACTCAAAATACTTTTAATTTAAAAATACATAAGGATTATATTTTAGAATATATATGCCTTGGAATTTAATGTTTTGGGAGGAGAATCCAGTGTACAAATCAGCTATATAGATTATATTCTTTCTTAAGTTTGTTTCTTACTGAATTCTAAATTAATGTCCTAGTTTAAACCAATGTTTTATTAAATAGAATAAGACAAAAACTGAAAGCTTCAAATGAGATTCATATTTGTTCACATTTAAAGCTCTGAGCTATCTGAGCTGTGAAATAGGCAAAAGAGGGAAGACTTATTAGCACCTGAATCGATATATGATGATATATGATGAAATGGGATATAATGAATGATCAATAATATTCAACAAACTATAATGAAGAATACAATTGGTACATAAAAATACAGAACTATAAAAAAATTTCAACCATCCAATATTTTTCACTAGCACTAAGATATATGCTTCAACATCTTTCAATATGGTTGAGATAATTTCTGCTATCAATATATTACTGTAGTAAAGATATCAATGTCTCAATACAGTTGAGAAAACCTCAATCTCATAGCATTCTTGTTTTCATGCAACCTGTGTCTCATATGCCAATTCCAACACCATCTAAACTTGGAACTATATATTTAATTTCTTGGCAGAGATGAAAATTTCTAAGTCTTGTCCTGCTTGTAATTGTCATTTAAAAGAAGTTGAGGGCCCGGCCCCATGGCCGAGTGGTTAAAGTTCCACGTTCCACTTCAGCTGCCTGGGTTTACGGGTTCAGATCCCAGACATGGACCTACTCCACTAACCAGCCATGCTGTGGAGGTGTCCCACATGCAAAAAAATGGAGGACGATTGGCACAGATGTTAGCTCAGGGCTAATCTTCCTCAAGGAAAAAAAGAAGAAGAAGAAGAATATTGGCAATGGATGTTAGCTCAGGGCGAGTCTTCCTCAGCAAAATAAATAAATACATGAATAAAAGCAATTAAAACCATTTTGTAATGTTTTCCATTTCACAAGTGTTCATCATGATTATAGTACAACTAGTGTGCAATCAGATTATAGTACAACTAGTGTGCCTTAGGTTTAAGGCTCTGATTAAACTTCTAAAAAGATTTACTTCTCTATTATTAGCAGAAAACAAAAGCTTTTATAGCCAAACACATAGACAATAAATGAAGGATTTCTGGAAACTGATCATTTGTCCCATCCTTATAGCTGTCAAGGTTGAGTTAGAAAATGGAATCAATAAATGGCATTAATCTTCCCAGAATACAATTAAGTATAGACATTTAAGCATATTTCTAGTGCCTGTGTCTTATTAATTTTGAAGCTAAACTGAGGTCCAATAGAAGAGGAAAGCAGAACAGCAAAAAAGCACAGAAATAAATTAGTGGGTACAGGCAAAGAGTGATATGCTAATTTGACACGCAAGTTTCTATCTTGAGGGGGAGTTCAAAGCATTCAAAGCTTTCAGGCCTAAAAGGAAATGTTTTGTATAGTGGTGTAAAGTGAAAGTGAAGGGTATACTGAAAATAACACTTTTTTGCATTTCTTGTTCTGCTGTTCCAGTATCAGTAACATTCAGCAACAAATGTAAAAAATGGAAAACTAGAAGTATATAAATACCCTTGTGAATAGCAGTACTAGCTGTCCTACCTTCCCCTAGTATCAACCAAATCATTCTGTCGTTAGAGAGTGAGCCCTTTGAATAAAAGGCAAAAGCTCCCTGAGTTGGATCACACGTAATTTTACTGTTTTAATGGATGAATTAGGTTATTGCCTTTCCTCCATATACATTGTAGACTGAATCCGGCCATTGTGGGGAATGATTTTGTTGTATTGTTTAGTTAGTCATAGACAATGGGAAATTTTTCTTTAGAGTCCTTCCGCTAAGCTAAGGAAGAAGGAACCAAACTCTAATGTCTATTGATTGCTTAGTTAGACATGTGACAACCTGGAGATTGTAGATCACTGTTAATCAGAGACAAAAATTTGGCAATAGGGGAGATGGGATGGCTCTAAAATTAAAGTTGATTCTAATACACTGGAAAGAAAACTGGTTGATACTCATATGGATTTAGGTGGGCTTAGCCATTTAATTATCAGAGTCTACATTAATGTGATAATATACACTTCACATGTAGCATAAAATACTTATAATAGTATGCATCCAATTCTCCCCAATTAACTTTCTTGCCATTATCATACATGTTACTTATAGATATATTATAAACATCACAATATGTTGTTATTAATTTTGTTTAAAAGCTAAATATATTTTAGAGATACAAATAAGACAAAAAGTCATATATTTGCCCAAGTCATTATCATTTCTGGTGCTTTTCATTTCTTTATATCCATATTTCCATCTGGCATCATTCTCCCTCTGCCAGAAGGACTGCCTTTAAAATTTCTTGTAGTATAGGTATACTGATGACAAATTCTTCAGCTTTTGTATGTCTGAAAAACAGTTTTTATTCACCTTTGTTTTTTAACAAAAGTGACTTTTTTGATTGCTCATGTACATAGAATTTTGGGTTGATGGCATCTTTTCTTTCAATTCTTTAAAGATGATGCTCCACTGTCTTCTCACTTGCATTGTTTCTAACAGGAAATCTAATGTCATCCTTATTTTTCTTCCTCTGTTCATAACAAGTCTTTTTTTTCAGGCTGCTTTTGTGATTTCTTCTTTATCACTGGGTTTGAACAATTTGATCATGAAATGCCTTTGTGTATTTTTTTTTCCTCTACTTGGGATTCGTATAAATTAGATCCCCAGAATTTATTCATCTTATAAGTGGGAGTTTGTACACTTTCACCAGTATCTCCCCATTTCCACTATCTCCCAGCCCCTGGCAACCACCAATCTATTCTCTATTTCTGAGTTTATTTTTTTTAGATACTGCATATAAGTGAGAATATATAGTATTTGTGTTTCACTGTCTATTTCACTTAACATAATGTTCTCAAGATCTATCCACGTTGCAGCAAACCGCAGGATTTCCTTTTTTTGTGATTGAATAATATACCACTGTATGTGTGTTTAGATAGACAGGTGGATAGACAACAACAATATGAGATTTTCTTTATCCATTCATCCATTGATGTGAATCTCTTGTGGGCAGCGTATAGTTAGATCATGTATTTTATCCATTCTGCCTTTTAAGTCAAGAATTTAGTCGATTTACTTTTAAGGATTAGGAAGAATTTACGTCTACCATTTTGCTATTTGTTTTCTGTACCTTTTTTTTTTTATCGAGGTAACTTTGGTTTGTAACATTAGATAAATTTCAGGTGTACATCATTATATTTCGATTTCTGTGTAGACTACATCATGTTCACAACCCAAAGACTAATTACCATCCATCATCATACACATGTGTCCTGTCACCCCTTTCACCATCCTCCTTCTCCCCTTCCCCTCTGGTAACCACCAATCAAATCTCTGTGTCTATGTGTTTCTTGGTTGTTGTTTTTATCTTTTACTTATGAGTGAGATCATACAGTAGTTGACTTTCTTCCTCTGACCTACTTCACTTAGCATAGTACTCTCAAGGTCCATCCATGTTGTCACAAAGGACAAGATTTCATCTTTTTTTATACCTGAGTATTCCATTGTGTATACACACAATATCTTCTTTATCCATTCATCCCTTGATGGACAGTTAGATTGTTTCCAAGCCTTGGCTATTGTGACTAATGCTGCAGTGAACTTAGGAGTCCACATATCTTTATGTATCTATGTTTTCATGTTCTTTGGATAAATACCCAGCAGTGGAAGAGCTGGAACATATGGTAGTTCTATTCTTAATTTTTTGAGGAAACTCCATACTGTTTTCCGTAGTAGCTGTACCAGTTTGCACTGTCATCAGCAGTGTATGAGAGTTTGCTTTTCTCCACATGCTCTCTAACACTTGTTATTTCCTGTTTATAGCCATTCTGACGGAGGTGAGGTGATATCTCATTGTAGTTTTGATTTACGTTTCCCTAATAATTAGTGATGTTGAACATCTTTTTATGTGCCTGTTGAACATCTGCATATCTTCTTTGGAAAAATGTCTGTTCAGATCTTTTACCTGTTTTTAAATTGGGTTGTTTGTTACTTTGTTGTTGAGATGTATGAGTTCTTTATATATTTTGGATATTAACCCTTTATCAGATATATGGTTTGCAAATAGCTTTCCCCCATTGTTAGGTTGTTATTCATTTTGGTGATGATTTCCTTTGCTGTGCGGAAGGTTTTTAGTTTCACGTAGTCCCCTTTCTTTGTTTTTTCTATTGATTCCCTTGGCCGGTCAGATATGGTATTTGAAAAGATGCTGCTAAGACTGGTGTCAAAGGATGTACTGCTCATGTGTTCTTCTAGAAATTTTATGGTTTCAGGTCTTACATTCAAGTCTTTAATCCATTTTGAGTTAATTTTTGAGTATCGTGTAAGATAATGGTCTACTTTCATTCTTTTGCATGTGGCTGTCCAGTTTTCCTAACACCATTTATTGAAGAGACTTTACTTTCTCTGTTTTATGTTCTTGTCTCCCTGGTCAAAAATTAGCTGTCCATAGATTTGTGGGTTTATATCTCAGTTCTCAATTCTGTTCCACTGATCTGTGTGTTTCTTTTTGGGCCAGTACCATGCTGTTTTGATTACCATAGCTTTGTAGTATATTTTGAAAACGTGACTGTGATACCACCAACTTTGTTCTTTTTTCTCAGGATTCCTTTGGCTCCTCTGGGTCTTGTTCCATATAAATTTTAGGATTCTTTGTTCTATTTCTGTGAAAAACATCGTTGAAACTTTGATAGTGATTGCATTGAATCTGTAGACTACTTTAGGAAGCTTGGACATTTTGACTATGTTAATTCTTTCAATCCAAGAGCATGGAATATCTTTCTATTTCCTTGTGTCTTCTTTTT
Source organism: Equus quagga (assembly GCF_021613505.1). Lineage (NCBI taxonomy): Eukaryota > Metazoa > Chordata > Mammalia > Perissodactyla > Equidae > Equus > Equus quagga. The sequence goes on from NC_060276.1 coordinate 95,482,441, forward strand.
ATTTCTTTCAGCAATGTTTTGTAGTTTTCAGCGTACTGGTCTTTCATTTCTTTGGTTAAATTTATTCCAAGATATTTTATTCTTTTTCTTACAATTGTAAGTCGTATCGTATTCTAAATTTCAATTTCTGCTACTTCATTGTTAGTGTATAAAAACATAACTCATTTTTGTATGTTGATTTTGTATCCTAAAATTTTACTGAATTCATGTATTATTTCTAAAAGCTTTTTGGTGTATTCTTTGGGGTTTTCTCTATATAAAATTATGTCATCTGCAAATAGTGACAGTTTCACTTCTTCCTTTCCAATTTGGATTACTTTTGTTTATTGTTTCTTGCCTGATTGTTCTGGCTACGACTTCCAAAACTATGTTAAAACAGAGTGGTGAAAGTGGGCATCCTTGTCTGGTTCCTGTTCTTAGAGGGATAGTTTCAGTTTTTCTCCATTGAGAATGATATTAGCCGTGGGTTTGTCATATATGACCTTTATTATGTTGAGGTACTTTCCTTCTATATCTATTTTATTCAGAATTTTTATCATAAATGGATGCTGTATATTGTCAAATACTTTCTCTCCATCTATTGAGATTATCATGTGATTTTTATTCTTCATTTTCTTAATGTGGTGTATAACATTGTTTGATTTGCAGATGTTGAACCATCCCTGCATCGCTGGAATAAATCCCACTTAATCATGGTGTATGATTTTTTAATGTATTGATGTATTCGATTTACTAGTCTTTTGTTGAGAATTTATGCATCAATGTTCATCAGTGATATTGGCCTGTAATTTTTTTTGTGTGTGTTGTCCCTGTCTGGTTTTGGTATCAGCATAAAGCTGGGTTCATAGAATGAGTTAGACAGTTTCCCCTCCTCTTCAATTTTTTGCAAGAGTCTGAGAAGGATAAGTATTAAGTCTTCTTTGAATGTCTGGTAGAATTCACTAGTGAAGCATTCTGGTGCTGGACTTTTATTTTTTGGGAAGTTTTTGATTACTGTTTTGATCTCCTTACTGGTGACTGGTCTATTCATATTCTCTATTTCTTCTTGATTCAGTTTTGGAAGGTTGTATGATTCTAAGAATTTATCCATTTCTTCTAGATTATCCAATCTGATGGCATATATCTTTTCATAGTATTCTCTTATAATCTTTTGTGTTTCTGAGGTGACATTCACCAGGATTTTGCACTGTCATCGTCAAGACTGCCACCAAGCCAGGGAGGGGAATGGAGCAAGAGTAAGTTGAAACACCACAAAGCTCTTCTATCATATTTCAATCACCCGTTTCTTGACCAAGAATTTTCTTGGTTGCTATAAACCTTTACTATTTTACAGATTTCCTAAGTTGATTCTAACAGTTTTTACTCCATTTTTGATGTTTCTGTGGAGGTACGGACCCTTCAAGTTCCCTACTCCACTATTTTCACTAATGTTACTCAGTAAGGGATTGGTTTTGATTGATTAATTCATCTCTTCACTATGAGTTGTGTAATCCTGCTTCTTTGTAAGCCTACTGATTTTTTATTGGATTCTAGACATTGTGAATTTTATCTTATTGAATCCTGGATTATTTGTATCTATAGGAATATTCTTGATTTTCGTTTTTGGGTTCAGTTAAGTTACTTGAGAACAGTTTGGTCCTTTAGTTTTTGCTTTTACGATGTCTAGTCAGCTCCAGAGCATTGCTTAGTCTGTGGTTAAATATTCCTCACCATATGGACTGAATCATATCCTCTCTCATATTTATATGTTGAACCTCCAATGTGATTCTATTTGGAGATAGTGCTTTTAGGAAGATGATTGAGGTTAAATAAGGTCATAAGGGTGGGGCCGTAATTTGATAGGGCTGATGTGCTTATAAGAAGAGAAGAAGTCACTCGAGATCTCTCTCTCTCTCTCTCTTCACGTGAGCACAGAGGAAAAGTCATATTAGGGCACAGTGAGAAGATGGTGATCTACAAGTCAGGAAGAGAGCTCTCACCAGGAACTGAATTTCCCATCACCTTGATCATGGAGTTCTAACCTCCAGAGCTATGAAAAAATAAGTGTTTGTTATTTAAGCCACCCAGTCTGTGGCAATTTTTATGGGAGCCCTAGCAGACTAATACATCCACACTGAGACATGACTCTTCCGTGTACTCTACCCAGTATCCCGTAAATCATGAGGTTTTCCTATGTTGCTTGTAGAAAGAGGCACCATTCCCAGCCCAGGTACTGTTACCACCAATACTTTTGGGTGTTACTTTCCCTAATGTCTAATAGTTTCTTCACACACATGCGCTAATCAGCACTCAAGTGAATACTTGAGTGTTCATTAGAGAATATTCAACTCAAATGAATCAGTGAAAATCTCTGTAATTCTCTCCTTGTAAAGTCCTTGTTTCTCTCTTTTTCTGTTCTGTGAGCTATAACTGCCTTGTTCTCCCCAGACTCTCATTTCCATCTGCTCACCTTGGGGAGTCTGCTAAGTTCTGCCTGCCTTCTGCTTCCCTGCACTGTGCCTCAGAAAATATCTCAAGGCAGTAATCTGGGGCAATTTTAGGGCTCACTGTTTTTGATTCCCATCTCAGTGGGATTAATGTCCTTCCTTGCCTGATGAACAGTGTCTTGAAAATTGTTAATTCATGTTTTGTGCCCATTTTACATATGTTTCAGGCAAGAAGATAAACTTGGTTTTTGTTAATCTGTCTTCATCAGAAGTGGAGGTTCCTGCCATGTATTATCAACGTGATCTTAAGCAGTCATTCTCTTCCTGTTTACACATACGTTAAATAGGAGTAATAACATCACAGGATTATTGTGAACATTAAGTAATCTATCATGTTTATCAGCAGAGGACCATAGTGTGAAGACAATAAAATTTAATTCTGGGAAACATAGATCAGAGCACTAGGGGTTCTAGAAATTTAGATAACCAGGGAACTAAGGATTTGTTTGATTATGGAAAATAATTTCAAATGTAATAGATCATTATCAAAATGCTGGTGACTACCTATGGCTTTATAGAGAAAGAAAGATACTGGAAATGCTGATGTTTGCCAAACACGAGACATATATTTTTATTTTATTACAGTTTAAAAAAGGAATCTCCTTTTATTTGTGGTGTGAGTGTTCTTTGTGAAGACTATTGGTGCTGTTATGAACAGATTTGCTGCTAGGTCTCTTTAGGCAGGAAACATTTGAGTGTTAGACCTTATCTAAGTGACATTGTTTGTTGCGAGTTGATTTCTCACACAGTTATTTTTCAGGTCTATCTACACCTGCAATTTGGGAGTGACAGCTTATACAATGTCCATTTCAGGGAGTGCTGAGGTGCCTTCTTGTTCATGTCCCAAGGTGAAGTCCTTCTTTCTAACAAATGAGAATCTGGAACAAGAATCTGACAATTTCTAGTGTTCAATGTTACTTGACACTTTAGTTCCCTGTTAGAATTAATTTTCTGTATGAAGGAGAAAGCACTATTCAACCAGACCCAACAGAGTAACTTTACTTAGGGGAAAATTCCCTACTGGCTTCACTGCCATTGTTCCAGTATTGCTTTAAGCTTCATTTCTCAGTGTGGCCTTGAATATCTTGCTGCTGACAAAGAATGTAAAAGAAATGTTAGTCTCTGGGGCAAGTTATCTAATTTTTTTTGCCACCTTTATGACAGTTGTGTTTCTATCCTTGTCAAACAACTCTATCTTTCTTCCCACATTTCCCATATTTTAAACTCAGTCTAGGACTAACTTGTATAAGCATCATTGCTTTGGAACCCACATTCCTATTTCCAGATATTACACATGCCTCTCCAAAACCCGTGTGTTGACTCATAGACCTCACAACTGTATGAGACTATAGAAGCTGCTTCTTGCCATTGTCTTCTCCTTGTAGGAATTTCTTCTACAAATTTGTTCATTCATTGTTACCACATATTCAATGTCACCTATTATTTAATGAAAAAAATATTTGTGGACCGTTACTAAGTGATAGGCAATATGCAAGGTGATGGAGATAAAATAGTGAGCAAAAATGAGTATTTACCATGTCAAACAGCACTACATTTCATTTTTTAATTCAAATCGCTAAACAACTTGTACATAAATAGAAATATAATGTCTCTCCCTCTAATTTCTACCATCATCTTCTACCACTGTCCCTAGTACTAACCCCTGGAGAGTATTTCTCCTTATTTTCGACACTTTTATGTAACTATAATTATGCTTCTTTGTATCAGCGTTGCAACTGGACTCTCTAAAAATGACCCTAGAGGCAACACTAGAATCATGCAGCTATACAGTCAGAACTGGCATTTCCCAGTGTACGAGAAGACTTAGTCAGGACACATTAAACTACGTGAGAACAAAAAGGAAAATGTGAATCCAGTCACTGACTGCTTCATGTAATCCAGAGTGGCTTTTCTAAAATACCAATTGGAGTACATAAACCTACCCTGCTGACACTTACAAACTTCCACTTCTAGAAGTGAAATGACTATTTTACATTTAATGCTCCCATGTCAATGTTTGTGACCAGGTCACCTTAGAATGATGCAACATTGAGATTACTTTAGGAAGTGGCGTTAGAAAATATCTTTATATATGATTCATGAGCTCAGGAAACATTTCATCATAGCCAGTGGCAGACTAGCAGTATTGGTTAAAAATTGAAATGCCACAATATGTATCCATTTTTGTAAGCAGTAAACACTCTAATAGTGGATTGACAGAATGTACAAACCAGACTCACTAGAGAATTGATGAAGTTAAAAAAATTCCCCAAACACAGTCTTTCGTCATTTATTGGTGTTTTCTAGGCATATGGGATTGGGATAAATGTAGAGCAATTAGCACATGAGGGCATTCCTCCCACCAGAAATGTGGTGGTGTTTTCCATATGTGTGATGGAAATTTACCTCTTCACACCCAGTCGTAGTTTTTGTTTCATATATCTATTGTTTCAATATCTATTTTTAAAACCTTCTATTACATGCAGTCTCATCTTTGAAGACTTCTTAATATTTTTTTCAAAAAATGAAGCTAAGAATTTTGACATATTTTAGGAGTTAATTAATTTCATGATTGCCTGATTAATGAAGCACTTAGAGGCATACTGTTTCATTCAGTTTCTTTAAAAACAAGAAATATATTGCTGAAAACATAACAAATTAAAATTTAGTATAGAGATGTTGCATACCCTGCATTTCAGGCTCAGAAACTCAAAGTTTGCATGCACAAATAATTTAAGAATTAGGCGGTCTATAAGAAGCCAAAATATAATGATATACACTTGAAATTTACACAATGGTATAAACCAATGTGACCTGAGTAAAATAATTATTTTAAACAGAATTACCTTATCAGCTGTTTATTTGAAAGCGATCCAGTGGTTTTTTTGTCTGAAATGGAACCATGTAATATGTTTGCCAAAAGAGGCAAAATAAACTGCATAAATATTTATAGCATCCAAAACAAGATAAGTAAACATTATGTAGTCTGCCAAATCATACCGTCTATAAGATAATCGTGATTTTCTGAGCTCTAGATAGAAATTTCCCTTTTGCTATGATTAATGTCCATGTAGAGAGTTATTTGGACCCTTAAAAGTCACTGGATCATAATAGAATATACTACCTGTTTTCTTTCTACTCTTCTATTGCATTGGCATCATATTACTTTATTCATATTACCTCAAAAATACTATTATTAATACTCTCTCTCTCTATTCAAGCCATAACTTCTTCCCCATAACTTTTCAATGATCAAACTTGTTGATTTTGCTTTTATAGGGTCTATGATATCTAACCTGCCAATTTCCATCCACGCATCTCATAATATAGTGAAAAGAGCCCTAAATTAGAAGTCAGAAAACTTCAATTTATTGTGATTCTTTGTTTAACCTTCTACTTTTAGAATATTTTGAAAACGTGCATTATATCTCATAGTACTTGCCACAATATTTTGCACACAGGTGCGTGATAAGTGTTTATTGCATTACATTAAACTTCAACTTGAAAGGGTCATTAGAAAATTGGAGCCTAGACTATCGTGATACCTTGTTAACTTGTCTTCCTACCCCCAGTTTCTCCACTTTTCAGAACAGTCTATCAACTTCAAAGTCAGCAAACTCAAAATCCAACACATTATATGCCCTGAAAAAGACTATTTTTCCCACTCATCTCTTATCCAATAACCAGTTGGTTTTATTTTTAAGACATCTAAAAAGTCCCTCTTCACCTTATCTCTACTTCAACTACTCTAATTCACATTCATCATCTTTTGTGCAGTAATTTACTCATTGATATCCTAACTCCAATTTATCTCCAATGTAATCCATTTTCCACTTAGTCACCAGGATGATCCTTTTAAACCACAGATTTGATCATTTTTGTGTCCTTGCTGCAAACGCCATAGCCTACAGTTGTGGTAGGACTGTATGATTTATTCACACTGTAGTCACATTGCTGAGTAAACATAGCTGGATTATTTTGTAAAATTTATCTGAGGACAATGGTGGAATAGATTTTTTTGATACTAACGATCAAGCTGAGAGCTACTAGAAAAGTTAGACGATACATTTTTTTAAAATTTTGAGCATATCAGCGAGGTAGTAATGTATAAGCATTTTCAGGGCTATGTTCAGATGACAAGAGAAACCAAAACAAGTGATCATACTATCCGGTGTCACTTTTCTTCTCAATGCAATTGCTGATTCCTAAATCAGCAGCTAAGGAGTTGAGATGCTCAACATGGATTTTTTGTGGGTTTTTTTTTTTTTTTTGGCTTATGGGGCTGGGAATATAGAAATTAAAATATAGAACAAACTTGGATAAGCATAACTTAATAAACATTTCTTTAGGCTGGTACTCTAAAGGTATAAACTATATAAATAAGGGTGAAATAGAAATAGACCAAGCCACACAGTGATTGAAATGCATCTTTGAATTATATAAATATCTGACTGGATTAAAGTGATTTGGCATTCATATTGCCTCCAGAGTATCTGCATGCCAGAAGCAAGAGGAAATCTTCGGTCAGAGAATGCTTTGATAATAGATAATCTGCCTTAAACTGTAAAAACCAGATTTTTGCTCCCTAATTTAGATGCATTTTCTAGTACCTATGTTAATAACGTAGTAAACCTTTTTATCTCCAGTCAACTGACTTCTTTGTCCATCTCTCAATCAGCTCCAAACCCAGGTACTTTAAATGATTGTTGCTTCCCTGGTCTACCTCAGACCCAAAAGTGTCAACAAATCTAATAAAGCAGTGTCTGATATGTGAATAGTATTTCAGCAATATAAATGCAAATGGTCAGCCGTATACAATTATGACTTCTTTCCAGGAGAGCAGGAATAGTTTATTCAATCCAAGTGTCATAATGAGAGTTAGGTAAAACTTGGGCATGAATGACTACTCATCACACTTTAATTCAAACTACTCAAAGTGAAACTAAAAAAAAATACTTAATTCTATTTTGAGCACTAAATGCTATTGCCAAAAAGACCTATAAAAATATAACTCAGTTCTAAGGAATTAGTCTTTATTGATAAATAAGGGTGGAAAGTTATACTAACTCACATGAATCTTAAAATTGTAACAGTTTGCTTATGTTTCCTGATATTATTTTTCACTCTTGGGTTTCTCCTTTGCAAATTTTCTGTTACTGATAATGGACTTAGGCATCAATACAGCTATAACTTTCCATGGAGATAGTCATCATGTAATGAGACAGAAATCAACGTCAGTTAATTATATACAAATTCTTTATTTCTTTATATAATTAGTGTGAAAGAAACTTGATTTCATTAGACATACTAGTATGAGAAAAAGAGATAATTATAATTTCATAGGCAATAAAGCAATAAAGATGTGAACTCTGAATACTCCTCCTAGTAAACTGACAAGCAGTGGGTTTTTGAGAAAGCAATCATGTCTGCGTTTAAAAAAGATAATATACTCTCGAAAATAAAGTAGCTCTGAAGATTCTTAAACATGTCCTTTTGTGGACATATGTTTTCCTTTCTTTTGGGTAAATATCTCTGAGTGTAATTGTTTGATCACAGTGTAGGTGTATGTTTAACTTTATGACAAACTGCCAGAGTGATTTTTAAATTAGTTTACCATTTTATAGTCCCACCAACAATATAGGGGAGTCTGGTTGCCCTAAATCCTTGTCAATATTTGGAGGTAACAGTCTTTTTATTTTAGCCATTCTAGTGAGTGTATAAGTAGAAAATTCTATTGGACAGTGCTGGACTAGATGCTAGTTTTTTATGCTAGGCTCTATAGGTTGATAATTAACTATATGTTTGGGACTTTAAAGAAATGTAGATATATTTGTTTTTGTAGTTAAAATTTAAGGAAACTTTTAACAAAATAATTAAAGAACATGCACCTTTAATGTAATCTGATGCATATATTAATTTTTAATTGCCTAGACAGTGCATACTTTTAGTTTTCTCAAACTTCAAACGTGTGTTATTTTAGACAAGAACTTTCTTTGTTCATATTTATTTCTGTGCATCAATATCTCTGAGCAAAAGAGGAATGTCTCTAGATCTTCTTGAATTTCTCTTACAGGCAGAATATTCTGAGACTTTCTCTGTCTCAGTTTCAGGTCTTCTGTGATACCTCAAATAGCCCTTTATTTTGGGCATTCTGAATCAAGATTGCCTTTCTCACTTTAGGCTTGCTTGTACACAATATTTTTATGCATTGATAAACAATCTTACAGATTGACAGCACCAAGAAATTCAAAAAAGAAAAAAATACATAATAAGTTACTATAAATCACTGCAGACAAAATAGAATAGAACCCAAAATATTGAAAAGAGAAATTACACAGATTGTAGAGTAAGAAATTTTTTTTGGTAAACATTAGCAACTAATAAAATTTTGTTTTAAAATTTCTGGGTTGATCTACTTAATTTCCATTTAGGAGTTCATTCATGATAATAATAAGAATGGGCTGTATTTACTGCAAGATCATAGTTAAGTACTGTTATTTTTATCATATTAGTTTCTCAATTATTTTAAATGACGAACTTGCACTGAGCTTAATTAAAATTTAGTATATTTAAATATGATGCTAAAATCTGATAATAATTTACAATGTTATCATCATTAACCTTTATATTTTTTAATTATACCATTTTCTTCACAATGTGTCAGAGTTCATTCATATTAACAAATTAGCTTGGCAAAATATTTATTTTATAGAAATAATAATTTAAAACATTTTTAAAAGCATAAAAAATGACAAACATATAATTGGCTCTCCTTGGATACTTCTAGTAATTCAATAAATCTCACTTCTAATCTCAAAGTGTATTTTATTTCAATTCATTGTTCAAAAACATTTTAAAAATAAAGACTATTTTCTTTTTTCATTAAAATTTTGTTTAGCTAAATATAAAGCAAATGAAAAATGGCCACAAAATTGTAAAAATATATATTTTACACTCTATTAGTAGAAATTAAAAGTTGAGAAAACAGAGGTTAATTTTTTTATTATCAGTTCCAGTCATTCCCAGAGCTGAACTTGTGTGCCACATTTTTAGAGGGAAATGCATAACCTGGGGCACATGTCAAGGTATGCCACTTGAAATAAGATAATTTGCAGGGACCTGAAATAAAACAATATGTCTATAAAAGGTAGAATCAAAGACTCTGAGCAGAAAAGGTTAGTAGGGCAGTTTTATTTAATATAAGAAAGAACTTTACATTAGCAGTATTCAAACTGGCATTGAATGATCAATCAGGGAGTGAGTTTACCAAATCTGCCTTTAAAGTTGTTCGTACACAGTTTACGACCTTCGGAGATTTGTAGAGGGGTTTGGTAGAAGAAAATTAAGCACTCAAAATATTCTTGGATTTGATGAATTCTCCTTCCTTTACTGATAATGTCCTTCGCTTACAATAAAAGTTTCAGATTATTTTACTCTTTCACATCTCCCATACACTATTTTTAAATTGGAGGAAGATTTCATTAAAGATACTTTTTTAAAAAGCCTTTATTTTTTGGAGCAGTTTTAGGTTTATAACAAAATTGAGAGGAAGGTACAGAAATTTCCCATAACCTACCTGCCCCCAAACATGCACAGCTTCCCCCATTATCAACATCACTCACCAGAATGATGCACTTTTTACCCAGCATGAACCTATATCGACACATCATAATCACCCAAAGTCCATAGTTTACCTTAGGGTTCATTCTTTGTTTTAAACATTCTATGGATTTGGAAAAATGTATAATGACATATATCCATCATTATAATATCCTACAGAGCACTTGCACTGCCTTTAAAATGTTCTGTGCTCTGCCTGTTCATTTCTCCCTCCCAACCACTGGCAACCGCTGATCTTTTGTTTCCATAATTTTGCCTTTTCCAGACTGTCATATAGGTGGAATCATGGTATGTAGCCTTTACAGATTGATGTATTTTACTTAGTAATATGTATTTAAGGTTCTCCCATGTCTTCCCATGGCTTGATAGCTTATTTCTTTTTACCACTGAATAATATTCTTTTTCTTTTTTAAGTATTTTATAGTCTTCCACTTTTTTTTGAGATAATTTTATCGGGATAATAATGCTATATAACATTGTGTAATTTCAGGTGTACATTATTGTTTATCAATTCTTGTATATACTTCATCATGCTCACCCCAAGTAGTCTAATTTTTATCCATCACTATACATATGTGCCCCTTTATCCCTTTCGGCCACCCTCACAACGCCCTTCCCCTCTGGTAACCACTGATCTGTTCTATTAATCCATGTATTTGTTATCTTCCACATATGAATGAAACCCTACAGTATTTATCTTTCTCTGCCTGGCTTATTTCGCTTAACATCATACCCTCAAGTTCCATCCATGTTGTTGCAAATAGGATGATTTTGTCTTTTTTATGGCTGAGTAGTATTCCATTGTGTGTGTGTGTATGTATATATATATATATATATATATACATACATATATATATATATATATACACCACATTTTCTTTATCCACTGAATAAGATTCTATTGTCTGGTCACACCACAGTTTATTTATCCATTCACCTACCAAAGGACATCTTGATTGCTTCCAAGTTTTGGCAATTATGAATATAGCTGCTGTAAACATCAATGTGCAGGTTATCTGTGAAGATAACTTTTTAACTCCTTTGGGTAAATACCAAGGAGTGAAATTGCTGGTTCATATGGCAAGAGTATGTTTAGTTTTGTAAGAAACCTCCACACTGTCTTCCAAAGTGGCTGTACTATTTGGCATTCCCACCAGCAACGTATGACAGTTCCTGTTGTTCTACATCCTCTCCAGAAGGCATGGTTTTCATACTTTTAGAATGATTATGAAATTTAATTTTTGCTGCTTACGAAGGCTGCCACCATCTTTATACATCTATACCACTTGTTGCCCAGGTGACGAATATGAGGCAGATTATTTTTCTTTAATTTCTAATTTTGTAACAATCTTCCCACAAAAAGAGAAGAAAAAAGAAGTGAGAATGTTTTGCCCTGGAAGAAAATTTTTAAAACTATGCTTTTGTCCATAACAAAATATTTCTCCACACGAGAAGTGAGAAAATTGGGACTTGACTTCATTATCAGAAATGTTGGAGAAAATTTCAAAAACTCTTTTCCTGCATCAATCTTTGAAAATACCGTTTAGCCTTTCTATAGGTTAGAGAATCTCCCATATTTATATATGTGTTAAATATTAAGTAAGCATAAAATGTTTAATAAGAAAATCAAAACACAATGAAAAGAAAATTAATTTATAAGATTACATACTGGCTCACCATCCTTACCTCAAAGACATGCAAGTTAATTCATAAATATATTGAATATTATGTACATACATATTATATACAAATACTGCATATACACAGGTAATTATGTGTAATTATATGTATATGTGGAAATACACATGGTTATGAATAACATATCACACATGCAGACTTACAAGATGGGATTTTTATATATTATATATTCAAATTGCAAGCACTAACAACCTTTCTGAATGCTGGATTCTAAAGTGACTCTTTTGGTTTTTCACTGATAGAACCCATTAGTTTCATTACTAAAAAATGAGAAGCTCTCAAAACAAATGGTGATTAAAATTCCTGAGTTTGCCTGAGAAAGTTCAAACATATTGGGATCTACATTAGATAAATCAAAGTACTCAGATAATTGCCAAGCAGGCTTACTTCTAAGGCCAAGAGTCCCTTTGCAGAAACTGTGATACACTCTAGCTTGTCTTGTGAACTGTAGGTTAACCATAAGAAATGACGAAATCCAGCCATTTGTGACAACATGGATGGACCTTGAGGGTATTATGCTGAGTGAAATAAGTCAGAGGGAGAAAGTCAAATACCATATGATCTCACTCATAAGTAGAAGATAAAAACGACCAAAAAAACCACACACATAGCATTGGAGATTGGACTGGTGGTTACCATTGGGGAAGGGGAGAGGGGGGAGGGCAAAAGGGGTGATTAGGGTCACATGTGAGGGGATGCACTATAATTAGTGTTCGGGTGGTGAACATGATGTAATGTATCCAGATTTGAAATATGAAGTACATCTGAAAAAAATAAAAATTTAAAAAAAGAAAATAAATAAATACCTTAAACTTATAAGTAAAAAAAAAAAAAATCAATTTGCTAAGTGATTACTACTTGTTACAAGTTTTTTTCCTCTCCAAATTCCCAGTACATAGTTGCGTATCCTAGCTGTAAGTCATTCTAGTTCCTCTAAGTGGGATGCTGCCACAGCATGGCTTGATGAGTGGTGCATAGGCCCACGCCCAGGATCCAAACTGGCGAACTCCGGGCCACCAAAGCAGAGTGCGCAAACTTAACCACTTGGCACGGAGCCTGCCCCCTGCTTGTTTTTTTTTTTTTTTTTTTTTTTTACAACTTTGGACTCTGGAATCTTGGCATTGGGAAAAATAAACATTCTTGGTGAAGTATGAAAATCCTTTGGGTCAATGTCAATGTCCTCCGAGCATATTTGTGTTAAGCTGTTGGCCGATATAATATACTGTACTACAAATGATTCCTGGTTGAAATCCTAAATAGACCTACTCGCTAGTTCTCCCAAATTAATGAGCAAAGAATAACACTGCTATTCCTCTTCTTCATTCAACTAACATTTCATCATACTTTCAAGCAAAAAGTAACAAATTTCTTACCTAATTTATCAATCAATAATGTTGGGAAATCTTATTTGCCAAGTTTATTTTCATCGACAACATGTTGATACTTTCTATTCTAATTGATTTACAATAAGCAAAATGTTTAACTGATAAACTCTAGCTTTAGAATTGATATTGTTGTTTCCCTACCAATGAATTTAAAGAATGAAAATAACTTGAATGCCTAGTAGGTTCTTCATTATAGAATTTTAGCTGGAATTTTCATGTACGAGTTCAAGAACTTATAATGAAATAGTAGTTATCACATAAATGCAGTATTATAACTATTGGAAAGCTCAAAGTTATTACAACTACACTGTAAATGTAAAGGCTTTCTATGCTGAATTCTTGGCATAGTTTTATAAGACATTATTTCTTTATGGTTTACAAAGTAGAGAATTTCCTCCTGTTACCTTCATAGCCACTTTCTGGTTGGATAATTTCTGGATAGTCCCACTCTGACTATGAAAGAAAATCGCATGCCTTGTGAAGTGTACAATTAACAAAAAGCAAGGGCTAAGGAGAGTAAAATGCCAATTTTTTCTTTTGTTGACTATTTTGTTTTGTTTTCATTCTGTGGTTCTATTTTATACGTTTGAATGGAATCCACTCCAAATATCATAATAGAGGAATGAAAAATGACATTTTTATTTTCTTCTTCAAAAACTTTCAAGGTTATGAAGAATTTGCATTATTTTTCACCAATACAAATCACATGCATCCAGACATCTGTATATAAAAAAATTCATAGCTAGTAGAATCATTATACTGCCACAAACTACAGGGAGTTAATTTCTCAATGGCCCAAACTGCTTAATTTTTCACAAATGAAGTACCAGGGCCTCATTAACCTTTATTAAAATGCAAGAATTTCCATTTTTTTAAAAAGTCAGTCTATTAAATTATTCTCTCTTAATTGCTTTTGATGTTCTAAATAGTAGAGAAAGAAGTGGACAAAGTATGATTAATTCTCCTCCTACACATCTAGCTGCTAAATGTTTTTGGTTTCTATCATTCCATCAGGGTGGACAGTTGGCTATTTTTTACTCAATTATTTTGATTTATTTTTTAATCTATGATGATTCTGAAATTAATTCAATTCCATAGGACAGAAGCACCCAGAAATAGCAGATTTTAATTTTACTTTCCTTGAAGATGCAGGCACCACACACCACTGCTAATTCACCGTAAGTGAATGTTCAGGAAAACTTGAAAAGGATAGGGAGAAGTTTCCACCAGATCGTAGTTTTGAAATGGAATCTGGGGCCGGCCCAGTGGCGCAGTGGTTAAGTTTGCATGTTCCGCTTTGGTGGTCTGGGGTTCACCGGTTCAGACCCCGGGTGCAGACATGGCACTGCTTTGCACGCCATGCTGTGGCAGGCGTCCCACATATAAAGTAGAGGAAGATGGGCTCAGGGTCAGTCTTCCTCATTGAAAAGTGGAGCATTGGTGACAGATGTTAGCTCAGGGCTGATCTTCCTCAAACAAACACAAAAAAAGAAATGGAATCTATTTGTTATCAGTTTACTGAGAAATCTTTAAAATTCTGAAAAGAAAAAACTTTCATGGTCACGGAAATAGCATGTTTTTCTTCTTTGTATGGACAATTACTAGAAAAATGGACCCTATGGCATCAATATGTCTTTTATTCCAATTAAAACACTTAACTCAAAAGTACAGTTGCAATTTTAGTCTGCCTTCACATATTAAGATACATAGATTAGCTGCAATTTTTAAAATTCAGGCATCAATTAATTATCTGCTATGTTTTAGGATGTTTGTAATATTTGATATGGAATAATACAAATAATTGCCTATAAAAAGTTTCATAGAATGTAAGTGTAGATGGAGGGATGCTAAAGTGGGAAGGTAGAAATATGAGGCAATAGAAAAGGAAATATATGCAAATTTGACCATAATGCACATTAGAATTAGAGTAGGATCCCAAAAAATAAAAACAAAATACTCTATGAGAAAATCATTGAGAATTATATCATTTGCTAGTGTTAGAAAACCAACCAAAACAGATTAAGCAAAAGACAAATTTTAGTGATGCACACACCTGAAAATTTAGGGGTATTATGGACTTTAGGGAAGACTGAAGTCTTAATGACATCATCAGGACTTGTTCTCAAATTCTCCATACCTAGGCTCTGCTTTCTTCTGTGCTGGCTCCCCTTGCAACCTTCTTAGGCTCTCCTCTTTTTCAAGATGAAAATATGGCTGCTAGAAGGACCAAGCTAATATTCTGTCCTCTCAGAAACTGGAGCAGAAAGACAGAATTTCTCTTCCTAATACTTTATTCCAAAATTTAATCTTATTATGACAGGTTTGTTCATGTACCCATCCAAGAGGTAGTTACTGTAATCAGGGTTATATCATGCCTTTATTGACCAGGTCTGGGCATCAAGCTGTGTAGAGTCAGATGGGGAGAAATGACTTCTCTTGATAAATTGGAGTTCTCAAAGCAGGAGAAGAAAGCGTGGATAGGGAAAATAGTAGGCATCCACTAGAAGGTGTTTGAAGAAGAGAATATATTCAGTTTGGAGAGGAAAGAAATGAGGGAAGGTTTTAAGAGGCTACCATTTAAGATATACCTTAAAAGACACAATGTAAGTAACAAGTGAGGTAGGTCAGAGATAATGGCATTCCTTTCAGAATACACAGCAAGAGCAAAAACATGGACATAGTAAAATATGGAGACACTTTCAGCCAACAACATGTAGTTAACCTGGCTAAGAATTTGTGCATTTACCTTTTGAAAATCTTTGATGAGACAGTGAAGGTTTTGTGTTCAATGTTATAGGAGATATGGAGCTATTTAATGATTAGAAGGGGTAAATATACGTACTCTGTGAAGGTTAGTCTGTGAGACTTTACAAGATGAATGAGATGAGGAGAGATTAGTAGCAAGGAGTACTATTAAATGTCTATTATGGGGATGACGGTGTTAAAAATAATTTGAAAGAAGTGAGATCATCAAAAATTGAAGATTTCAATGGTTTTGAGTAAGGATGGAATGAAAGGATGGGAAATAAGTTCAGCATAGCCAATGCCTGACCCTCCCCCATCCAAAATTATGATAAAGAATTTCTTCTTTTGTCTGTATTACATATTGGGATTTTACATAATATTTCCTTTGGGGAAATATTTCCTGCTGCTTCAATTTTTTTTAAATCACTGATCTGGCTAACTAATATAAATTATGTTATGTACTCCTCTTGGCTGACCTCAATTTTTCATTACCTATTATGCAGATGTGGACTAAGTGATAGGATAGCTGGGTGGGTTTTTGTAGTGACAGTGCTTTATTAGCACTCAGATATTGCTGGAAGCATAAAGATATGCAAAAACTTATCTGAACTCCTGTCAGGCAGAATATTCTGATAGGATATTTAGGATAGAGATTGAGAAAGAATAAGCCCTCTTCAAGCTATAAGCTCAAGGAATAATTGATAGTTAATGAATTGTTTTCTGAGAAATCTGATTCCAATTGATTTGTATGCTTTAGGGGCTTTTGTTTGGATGAATCAACCATAAAAATTGGGGAATAGGAAAGAATTATTGAGGACAATAAAGGAAAGACTGAAGTATGCTTTGAGAGGCCTTTTCTCATTTCTTCTACAGTACTCAGACTTGCCTCTAAATACATGTTGAAAATATATTTATATTGTGTATGTATGAGAATATACTTACATGTGGAAGGTGCATCAACATGGTGCCATCTATCTTGATTATAACCTTGTTAAATTATTTTAAGAGTATAACAGCCATATTTTAGGAGGAATGACAATATCCAAGGGAGGTCTAGCAAAGCATTATCAAAACATGACCTTTCTATCAGGAAGTAGCTTTGTTAGAAAAAGGAATTGATGTGAATCTTTTGTTTTTTGTAAATACCAAAATAAGTAGAGGAAGAAGTATTCCCCATTATAGATTGTATCCTGGGAGATACACTTCCCACAATTAAAGCATTGGGGACAAAAGAAAAGATAGGAAGATGTCTGATTACAGTGCATCCAGGCAATTTCATTTTTATTATTCCATCTCTCAAAGAGTCAGGGAACCAACTATTTGAAAGAGGAAACAAGCCTACCACAATTCCACAGAACTGCTTTAGCTTATAGCTTCCAATATAATCAATATTGGAAACACACTGCTCAGTTTTAGATCTAAGAGTAAGATTCTACAAGCGAAATATGTCAGTGTATACAAGGATGGTATAAATCTCTGCTTACTCAAGGATGAGCAATGCAAGGGAAAACATCTAACAAGGGACACGGAAGAGAGCTCTTCCTAGAGATTTAGAGTAAGAACAAATCTCTAAAATTGATTTCCTAAAGTGAATGGAGTAAATTTATTTAAAAAACATCTGATTTACATCTTCCTCAAGAAGAAATGCTCTATAAAATGATCACTGGAAGCATAGATAGAAATACCAAAATTAAAAGACTACAGAAGTAGAAATGTAAAAGTGTCATTATACCAGTGTTTAATATCACTTGTAATTAGAAAAATGAAAAGTTAAACAACAAAGCCATATCAATTTTATGTAGTAGATGGGCACAATTTTAAAATATTAAGCATGTGCAGTATTTGCAAACATATGGAGAAACATAAGCTCCTTTACATTATTGATGGAAATGTAAATGGATAAAGCATTTGGGGAAGGTAAATTGACAGAATATATCAAAATTTGAAATGTGAAAATCACTTATCAGCATTTTTACTTCAAGGAATCAATTTAACAATTTTACAAAAGTACTCAGCTGATAAAGTGTTTTGGACTTTCGTCTATCAACAATACATTCTTGACAAAAGCACTATTTCCCTAGTCCGTGTGGTCCCAGTAAGGATGTTGGTGATTGTGACCCAGTCTTCCTAACACAAGGTAGCATATATCCAAGTTAAAGCAACCTAAAGGTCTTCCATGAAATTCTATATATTTTTATTGAGAGAGAGTGATGGGTGGATGTGTTTGGGGCTTTGAATAGCTGTCTTTCCCAATCTGTCTGAGAAGGAGCATAGCATATAGATGGAAAGAACACTGATGGGTGGAGACCTTGTTAAAATTGCCTAACACTTTGCATCCAGCCATGCCTGAGATCAATAACATCTTTGGATTTCTTAGTTACAGAAGCTGATACATTTCCCTTCTTTGTATAAACTATATTGAATTTAATTTCAAAGATACATGTAAAAGGTGTTATCTCAGAAGATTGGTGATTGTTAATAACTAGAAACATGAAGACACATTAAATTAATCATAGTACTTTGAACTGCAATATAGAATTTTAAAAGGTTAAATTTATATGTATTGACATAGGAATTTCTTCAAGAAAAAAGTTAATAAGGTGATGGAACATAGAGGATGATTACATTTGATTAAACGGCAAAAATCATAAAAAGATGTTTATATGTATAAATATAGATGAAGTGTAAAGACGGACATTTCTATTTTACTTTGTATATCTCTGTATCATTTATATTGTTTAAACAAGGAATACATTTGTCAGCTACTTGTATAATAAAACATATTAAGAGAAAAAGAGAAAAGTAAGAGAAAAATCTATCTCAGAAATATTGAGAGGAATGACAAAATACTTATAGAAAACCAAGACGTAAAAAGACAATCAAACTACAAAGTTCATTAAAATGTGTCGTAACACATGGAAATAGAAATAAGTAAAGGTATAATAGAAGTACAAATAGGATTTGGAAAAAACTCTCATAAATGAGGCAACAACAAATTTCACTATATTAAAATAGAAAAGTCACAAGTCTCATTTTCTGAGCAAACTGGAAAAATAAATATTAGATTTAAAAAAACCCCAAAAGTTTGTGGTCTTCCAGTTCTGGACAGGATGGATTAGACACATTTTTCCCTATTCTTCCTGCTATGAACAGGCAAAAAAAGCCCTAGCCATTATATCTGAAAGAAACGTAAGAAGACTCTGAAAGGTGAAGAAGGTGGACTGACTAGAAACCGTGGAATTCAAGAAATGACATGACAGCACATTTCCTTGGTTTTCTTTTGCTGCCTATATATTCTAGACTGAGTGCTGGAGAAGTACACGACCCAGAAATGACTGTGAACACTGATTTTTTAAAAAGCCCCAAGGGATGCTTGCTCTCTCTTACCAGTGGATCTGGAAATGAGAATCCTAACAAGACAGAGACACTTTTTGACAGTAACTATCCTACTTCATTCAAACACCATGGCCTCTTCCATTACTGTCAACAAAGGCTGACTATGGAGGATGAACATCCACCTGCACTCAACAGGTGACAAAATTCCCCCTTTCTCCCCACCAGGATTGTTTCAGAAGAGGCTAAGTGGAAAGTCTGAACTTTTACCACTTCCCAAAGATAATGAGAAATCCCTGCTAGTCCGACCTCAAGGTTACTTGGGGAGCCTAGACTTCCAATTGCTACCCATCAGTAACAAGCATCCCCCTCCACATCACTGCGGGAGTGGTGTCAAAATACCACTGAGTGGAGAGCCTGGAATTTCACCCTCACCCAGATGTAACGAGGTGCCACTCTTCCTCCCTGCCCTGGTGATATCAGTAAATGTTGATTCACAACTTCCACCTCTGCCCGGCGGTAACAGGACACTCCTTCCCCTACCTATAGTATTAGCAGTGGTCAAATAAGGAATCTGGATTTATACCCTTGCATAGTGGTAATGAGATGCCCTCTCTTCCTCCCCTAACAGAGTAGCATCAGTGGAGACCAACTGGGTTAACCGCCTGGATTTCCACCCTCACCTGGCAGTAAGGAGGCACCCCTCCTATAACAGCAGTGTGAGACAAGACCAAGCAGAAAGCCTGGCATTCTACCCCCATGCAGTATTAACAAGTTGGTGTGAGGATGGGCAGCACATGGTTGTGTTTATATCCAATATGACACAATCTTTGTATTTTAACTAGATGATTTAATCTATTGATATTTAACGTAATTTCTTATATATTTAATTTAAATCTACCAATTTTTACTTGTTTTCTTTCTAATTTTCTTATCTATTTTGTATTCTCTTTTCTCTCCATGTCGCTTTTGTTATTTTAGAGTAATTGAAAAGTGTTTTATTTGAAACCTGAGATGTTTCAATATGCATCCTGAACTCATAAAACTTTAAAATAAATTGAAAATTTTCCCACTTTTTAGATGACCTTACAAATTTTTAACTTCATGTATCCAATCCCTGCCATTTTTGAATTTTTTTGTGTATTGTATTTTAATTCTATTTATATTTTAAATCCCAAAGTAAAACATAATTATTATTCATGTGGCTAAAATAGACAGCTCTTAACCCATACATCGATGTTTTCACTCTTTCAATAATTTGTACATCTCCAGATTTCTGTAGGAAACATTATCTTTCTGCCTAAAGAATACTCTTTACTATCTCCTTTGGCTTATTTTTGCTAGTGACAAATTTTCTTAGGTTTTGTTTATGTGTAAGTTTCTTTATACCTCCATAATTTTTAATATTATTTTTGCTGAATACAGAATTCTAGATAATTTTCTTTCAGTAACTTGAAGATATAATCCAGTTGTCTTCTAACTCTTAAAGTTCCTATTGAGAAGTCAATTAGGATTTTTTTTGTTGCTTAGTTGAAGGTAATATGTCTCTTTTCTCTGGATTTAATATTTCCTCTCTTTTTTTGGATTTGTAGCAATTTCACCATTATGTGTTGTGTGCTGGGATGTGTTTGTATTTTACGTATTTCACTTGGATTCTAAAGAATTTTTTAAACCTTTGCTTGACAGCATTTGGTAAATACACCAAATTGAGAGTTTTGAAATAAGCAAGTTATCTATTTAGAAAATACAGTAGACAATTAATTATTTCATTATGCTAACAAAGCAAAACATAACTACAGCTACTCCTGGAAAGAAGTATAAATGACTTGAATAAAGGAAATGTAACAATATACTGAGATATCAATATCATTTGAATACACAAAATGAGAAGAAAGAGAGGAAATATTGGATGGGAGCATGATTAGGAAATAGAATTTATTTCCAAATTTTAATCAAACTCACAATAAAATCAACTTCAGAAACTAGCAAAATATTTCTAAATTTTATTTTCAAGAAAAAAAGAAGCAAGAGGGCAAGCCTACATTAGAGAAAAGGAGTAACAAAAATATGGCAAAATCAACACTTAGAAGTACTGAAAGGTGGGGGCTGGCCTGGTGGCGCAGTGGTTAAGTTAGCACGTTCCACTTCGGTGGCCTGGGGTTCACTGGTTTGGATCCTGGGTGCAGACATGGCACAGCTTGTCAAGCCATGCCTTGGAAGGCATCCCACATATAAAGTAGAGGACGATGGGAACAGATGTTAGCTCAGGGCCAGTCTTCCTCAGGAAAAAGAGAAGGATTGGCAGCAGATGTTAGCTCAGGGCTGATCTTCCTCAAAAAAAGAAAAAAAAGTACTGAAAGGCGCATTGTCTGAAGCAATGGATCACTTAGGGAAGGTTCATTAGAAAAACTAATCAGTCACAATATATTGTCCAAAAAGAGATGTTACTAAACACAGATACTAAATTAATAATTCTAACAGAAATATCAAGACATGGGGGTGGAATATGGCTTAATTAGTAAAATATTGGAAAATTGGTGAATATTTTGTAAAACCTCAATTTAGATCCTCAAGTCACAATATAGACTAAAAAATAACTTTAAAATGTTTTATTTCAAGTGGGTGGATGGCTATGTTGGTAAGCATTCTGAGTAGACATCTAGGTTCATCGAAAAAAATGCCATGATTGATTAACAATTTCTATAATTTGTATAGAAGTTTAAGAGTGTTTCTGGGTTTGGTATATCAAAGTCTATAAAACAACTCATACACTTTAATACTACTTCAATTTTAGGAATGTCCAGTAAGAAAATAATTAAACCACTGCCAAAGACTTATGTACAAGGCATTACTACAACCTTATTTATAATAGCAAAAATCTGGAAACAGCCTACCTTTCCACCAATAATATAATTGATAAATTACATATATTGCTTTGGAATTATGGATCTTACATTGATAATCACATATGTAGTTTTGAAGAAATATAATGACATGGGGAAGTACTCAAATGTATCTACATCATTTTAAGTAGACTGTAGTATAATATTCAATTACAAAATGTCTGGGTTTGGTTTTCATGAGCACTTTGTTTTCTCCTTTAAGCATTCCAAATTTTCCAAGGTTTTCGCAAAGAAAATATGATTCTTTGATCATCATGAAAATTTAGAATGATTAAAGAAGAAACCAAAATGCTGACAAAAACCAAACCAGATGGGCACGGATGTTAGCTCAGGGCCAGGCTTCCTCAGCAAAAAGAGGACTGGCAGTAGTTAGCTCAGGGCTAATCTTCCTCAAAAAAAAAAAGAAAGAAGTTTTAATATCAGTATATTTAAAGGCTAGGAAGGAAATAAAAAATAAAGATGATAGGAGGAGAACTTTTGGAAAAAACACTGACGGGGGCATCCTGGTAAATAGCACTGTGGACTGAATGTTTATGTCCCCCCTCCCCAAAATTCGTATGTTGAAACCCTAATCCTGATGTGATGGTATTTGGAAGTGAGCCTTTGGGAGGTAATTAGTCCATGAGAGTGGAGCTCTCATGAGAGGGATTAGTGCCCTTAGAGGTGACCAGAGAGGTAGATAGCTCTTTTTCTGCCACATGAGGGACACAAGGAGAAGTCGGCAGTCTGTACCCAGGAAGAGTGCTCTCACCAGAACCTGCCCATGCTGGTATCCCGATTTCAGACTTCCTGCCCCCAGAACTGTGAGAAATAAATTTCTGTTGCTTATAAGCCACCTAGTCTATGGTATTTTGTTACAGCAGCCCGAACTGACGAAAGCAAACAGCATATTGAACAAATGTACATGATTCTTCCTCCTGACATTCTGCTAAAAATTGTTTTTAAAGTAAAGAATTTTTTTCAAAGATATAAAAACACAAAGAGGATAGCACAGAAAAGAAAACACAATTTTGAAAGCTGAGAAGCAGACGGGTGAGTGGAGTTGAATTAGTTTTGGTATAATGGGTAAAACTGATAATCTGATGTATACATTTGAATCCTCAGGAACTGGCATTGCTGAGTATCTGTGGATTCGAATGTTGGGAAGGGTTATATAAATGGAGAATGTTTGGAAAATGTAATTAAGAGAGCAGGGATGAATAGGATAAAACAGTTATGAATATATATGCAAACAATAATACAGCCTAAATTATGCAAAGCAACAACTGAGAAAATATGAGGCGAAATGGATATATCAACAATCATAGTTAAATTAAATTCTTTTTCTTAGAAACTAATACATATAAGAAAAGATAAAGGTTAGCATAAGTTCAATATGCTCAAGCCAATAGATAAATGTTTATTACTTTAAATGACAACAAAGACCTCAATCTTCCCTTTCTTAAATGAGAGCTATGACAAAAAGAAATTTACTCACCACAGTAAAAGATATCATAAAACAAAAACTCAACTACATGTTTAAAAAGTCATTTTGAAACAAGTAAATGAAGGAACAACAAATCTTTAAACTTAATCCCTTTAAGATTTCAAACATGAAAAAAATTCCTGCTGTCACTTCATTTGATATAAAAGAGGAGGTCTCAGCCAATGCAAGAAATAGAGAACAGAACTATAAGAATTAAAAGAGAAAGAAAAAACCTGTTGTGTTCTCAGATACCGTGATTATGTATAAAGAAAACTGAGCAAAATCAATAGGCCAGCTATTGTCACTAACAAGAGAATATAGTGAAGTTACCCAATACAAAATCATCTTCCATTCCACATCTGCACTAAGAGATGGAGGTTTGATGCGCTTAAAATATCTGTGATAGAATTTATAAGAAAAACTAGGTACACATAAATACTTTTTATGGAAAAAAATTTAAAAGTTCAAGAGTAGAGGCTCTCTGCCACATATATCACATCAATCTACAAAGTCATAGCAAAATACAAAACAAAACAAAACAATGTGACATTGGTGCAGAAATACATACGTAGAGCAATGCAATGGAATAGGAAGCTCAAACGATGTGTCCTGTACATACAGGAAATTAATATATTATAAGGGGCCACCACAAATTGATGTAGACATGTTGCAGTGTTTGTTAGTTGGTTTTGGAAACACAGATCGCTATATAGATTTAAAAAATTTATTTTATTTCTACCTTTTACCATTACTTAAAATTGCCCTTTAGATAGTTTAAAGGTCTACAATATAAACTGATTAAGTATTAAACCAATAAGCTAAATTGTAGGAAAATGACTTTGTGACATTGGGATGGGGCAGAACTTCTTAAATAATATTCCAAAATGGAGAAAATAGGCAAATTTTTGATGAACTTGATTGAATGCATCAAAATTACAGATTTTTATTGAACAAGGGACATCAGTGCAATGCTTACAGATGTATAACAGACTGAGAAAAAGTATATATAATATCTA
This sequence comes from Equus quagga, assembly GCF_021613505.1. Taxonomy (NCBI): domain Eukaryota; kingdom Metazoa; phylum Chordata; class Mammalia; order Perissodactyla; family Equidae; genus Equus; species Equus quagga. The sequence continues at coordinate 95,507,092 of NC_060276.1, forward strand.
AAACCAAAAGGTGATTAATACATAGGCTATAAAAAAGATAGAACATCTAATATAAAATGGGCATAAGCAATAAGTAGTTAACTCACAAATGGAAAATCCTAAAAGGCTTAAAACTAAATAAATAAATGTGCAATCAAATCTCAGTGGCAATTAGAAAAAAATGCAAATTAAAATAGCAAAGAGGGACCACTTATAGCTATGAGTGTTGCAAAAATCTGACAGTCAGCTAATGCTAAATCTTGATAGATTTTGTTGAACTAGGAACCCACATGTTTTATAGGAAGGAGTGCAAAATGTTGGAGATAATCTAGAGAGCGTTTTTTTAAGTACTTAGTTAAGCATGCACACACTCCATGTCTAGGATGATTTTATAATTTTTCATACAAACTGTAACACTGCATAACTATTCTAGGATAATCAGCATAAACTGAGATTATTCTGAATAAGCTGGGATACATGATCATCCAATGCATTACATCGATCCCATCCTAAATATATCCAAGAGAAATTAAAGCAATAGATCAATATAGGGTCATATATGTGTATGTACATTACTGTATTGATGGTAGTAATAGAGCATTGTGAAAACTATCTATCTATAGGGAAAGGTAAGATAAAATGAAGATGCATGCTATGCAGTGATTAGGTGCAGTGAAACAAATGTACATTCAACAACATTAAAAGTTCTTGTTGAGTGAAGTAATAAATGCTATATATTCATCTAGGATGCATGACTTTGAATACGCTGTTTATGGGTGGGAAGTGGACTAGAAAGATGAAAATGGTAGTATAGACTGAAAGAGAGGAGGGAAAATTAAAAAAATACAGAAAAAAGACTGAAGTTGAACTAATGAGTATTATTAATTCAAACAAAAAAAAATCTTTAGATAGAAATGTTTTCTTTTTCCTCATAGTAATAATAAAGTTAAAACTGAACATGTCCATCTACTCTTTACACCTAACTTTGCTAATCTACAATAACAACATATAACATTGAAACGTATTATCTGCCTTTACAATGCTCTGTTAAGAATCAAAATAGGTGTCTCAGTGTTTGAGGATTCCTAGTTGAAACATTATTGCAGTCATCTTTTGGCTCCAAAGTCACCTCTGTGTTTTTATTGATAAATCAATTGAAGAGCACTTTTATTTTCTCCACTGCTTCAGGGAGAAAAGACAATGATGGCAAAAATAATCCTAAAAGTGTAAAAGGTTTTGACTCATTGGGATTTTGATCTTCTATTGTCAACAGAGGTAACACGTGAGCAAGCTCTTCTCAAACTGATACTTTTGATGCAAACCTAGTCACAGAAGAATGCAAGCTTAAATGAACAGTTAACAAAGATTGGAAAAGTTAATTTAACATTATATTCACAAAAGTTATGCATTATCAATGAGATTCTTTGTGGGTACTACGTGCCATCAAATGCATATAAAAAATATCCTGGGTTTGGAAGGTCAAGTTCAAAACTCCAGTGGAGGTCACACACACACAAATATATGTTTATATATTTAGGGAGATAGTGATATGACCTTCATGACCCTCACCTGGTTGTACTGATTGTTTTTCAATAAACTCAGTGGGGTTTTGATGTCATGGAGACAAATCTCCTATAAAAGAGAAACTAATGTGTTTGGATTTGAATGTAGACAATGAACAGAGCAATAGAATCAAGTTTGCAAAAGAAACCTGATGAAACAAATTTATTCATATGTCCATTTTCTATTTGCTTTCCCCTCTTCCATATTGACACAAAAAGCATTAAATATTGCTTATTCATTTTAACAACTCCCGTTAGGCTTTTCTTTTTGCCTTTTTTTTTTCTTTTTTTTGTGAGAAAGATTGTCCCTGAGCTAACATCTCTGCCAATCTCCCAATATTTTTTATGTGGGTTGCCACCACAGCATGGCCACAGACAGGTGGTGTAGGTCCACGCCTGGGAGCTGAACCCGGGCTATCACAGTCGAGTGTGCTGAACTTAACCACTAGGCCATGGGGCCAGCCTCTACAGTGTCTTCTTTAGGAAACCAATATGGGAAAAATGCTGAGTGATAAAATGCTGTGTAGTAATGGAGGAATCTGTGGAGGATTTGTGAAGGGGATTATTTCAGTTATGAAATGCTCTATAACAAATTAACCTCAAACTTAGTGGTTTAGAACAATAATTATCAGGAATTCAAGAGCAGCTAAACTGGGTAGTTCTTGTTCAGGGTATCTCAAAAAGTTGAAGTCAGGCAGTGGTTGTGATTAGAGTCACTTGTTTTCCAGTCAGCTGGAAAAGTTGGAGCTTCTCAGCACATCTCTATGTGATTTCTCGTGATGATCTGTGTAGCAAGGTGGTTTTAGAGTAGCTAAAATTCTTACATATTGGTTCAGGGTTGCCAAGGCATGGAGAGAAGGAGAGAGAGAGAGAAAGAAAGAAAGAACCAGGCAGAAGCCACATGTCTTTTTATAACCCAGCCTTGCAAGTCATGCATCACCACTTTTGCCAAATTCTATTGATCAATGCAGTTATAATAATCAGCCTAGGTTCATGGGGGAAAAACACACATTTGACCTCTTGATGGAGGAATGTCAACTTCAAATTTCAAGAAAAGCATCTGGGATTAGATACTTATCATTACAGCCATCTTTGAAAAGTACAATTTGCCAATAAGGTAGCATTTGAGTTAGGTATTATAGGATGATGTAGAGGTGATTTATTAAAGTTCTTTCTGGGCTCAGGTCACCTTTCACTCTGAGGAAAGCAGGGCAGTATCTGGGAGAATCTCCTTCATGATTTTGGTGATAGGTAAAATGACAGTCAAAGTAAGTATGTTTATATTCACATGTTTAATATAGAATATTCAACTAGATTTCCTTTGAAAGAAGTCCCATACTTGAAATTCATGGGTCCTGAGGCCTGTCTACATGGGTAAAAATCTGAGTTTTAACTTTTCTTTACTGTACACATTATATAGACTCTTCATACTAGTTTCTTCTTGAGCATATAGGAATACTTTGAAGATCAAATAAGATACTATAACAAAATGTTTAACACCATGACTAGCTCATAGAAATAAATTAATAAATATTAGCTGTTGTTACAGTTATTCCTTTATAGAAATTTGTCTGAAGTAAATTAAATGACCTATCTCAGACTCTAGGAGCTTTCTGTTTGTAAATTTACAACAACAAAGCTATAAACCAATAAATCCACCAACTGAGAACTTCACAACCATGACAAAAAGTTAAGCAAGGGAGTCACATATAAGTGTAAATACTTCAAAAAGAGTAGTTTTTAATAACAAAATACCTTTGTATCATCCTCACTGCAGATGTTTTGAGAAGTAGAAATTCAATATGATGAATGTAATACATCTTTCCATTTTTATTTCCCAACTTTAGATTACTTTGTTTATCTGATTTATTTTTCTCTGGAAAATGATTTCATGGAATATAGAGAGTTAGATCAGAATAAACACCTGGTCAGGTTTCGTTCAGAGATGGATTAATATGTTTGAAGCTATAAGCACTAAAAGACTGTCATATTTGCCAACTGCTCTTGCTCCCTACTGAAAACATGCCACTATGAGATATTAAAAATTAAATAAAATAATAAATACAATTTACTTTATTTTATAGATCATAAAATAAATTGACTAGTATCCAAAAATGTCTAACCTTTAAATTGATGACTGAATTGGAACTTTAAAGTATAGTAAATACCATTCAATATCCTAATATTTTATTATTTTTGGGCGGTGCTTATGCTTTGCAGGTGCCCTCAACACATGCTTAGTCAGCCCCTTGGCTATCCAACAAAAGTTTATTTTACTGCGCATAGATAACGTATCCAATTTCACTTACAATTTATTTATACTACTAGTGTTTCAAGCATAGACCTCATTAAAGTTGCACCATAAGCAAAGTTTTCCAATTTCATAGAAACCATAGTAAACGGAATCTGATTTCTTGTACTAGAGATTTAAGGCAAGTATATTTATAACTTGTTAGTTTTATTATGTATTTCTTTGAATTTTTATAATAGTGTGTGCATAGGATAGTACAGAAGTATGTGACTTTTTTCTACTTTCTTTTTATTTCACAAAACAGCAACGTAAATGAATGGCAGGAAGGCAGGAGTGCAGAGCTCTGAAGTGAAGCAGGCTCAAGGGAAAGAAACCTGTAATAAATAGTGAACTCCTCTATTTGATTTCCTATCTTTCTACTCTAAGATTCAAGAAGAGTGAAACATCTAAAAGAACAAGTCTGATGTCTACCCTCATGGCTAAAATTTAACTGAAGTGCTCACAGCATTACTGCAGCACTCAGAACCAAAACAAATTGAGCTACACAAGTCACTCCAGGGCCAGAATAGTAGAAACAGATGTCAAAAATCAGGCTGATGTACTAAAGGGTCTTAGTAATAATAAAAAAGGAAGAAGATTCAGAGAGGTCAAGGCGAAATGATTGTCAGGCTGAAAAATCAGCCTCCCGGTAATTCTGAAGACTCTTCTCTATGCTGGACTTTATTCTTTGTAATGAGGAGCCAATAATTTCTAGAGCATTTTTTATGAGTATAAAAGTACTAAGGATAAGGATGTATCACATTATTTTTCTTTTTGCAGTTACATGCAAATGCAATTACTACATACAGTTTTTCTCACTCTGATTTTTTCTCTGTGTGGCGTGCTCTTTGTGTCTTAGCCTTTCGTACCAATCATACTAGCAATGAGCCACCAAATTAATTTGAGAATGATATCCAAAAATAATTTTGGTGGATTTCTTTGAAAGGTTGAGAGAAGCACATGGACACCTCTGGAAAAAATGGATGCAAAGAGATAGTTAGTTTCAAACAAGCTTAAAAACCAATTATAAGCCTCCATGCTTGGCTACATTTGATAACTAGGTACATAGTACACAGAAAATGGATACATTATGAATACATATTGTAAATGGAATTAGAATAAGTATGTTGTATTACCAACTAAAGATACAGTAAGAAGAGTAGTTAATGTATTAACATATATACTTCTTCATCAAAAGTACTCAGAATATTTTGTGTGCATGATTTCTGTAGTACTTACAATACGTATTGAGTTAACTCCACCCATATGTCAGGTTAAATATATACAGAAAGAAAAACAAAGGAGAAGATAAAAATGAATAGAATCCCTATGGTACCATCATTGGATCTTTTGTCTCAAGCTGGCTCTCCACAAGTATTAACTAGATGTTTGATCTCTCAGGAATTACTCCAAGTTCTAATCATATGCAGATTAATTCTTTAAACCTGTGCCTTACATGGTATACAATCTAGACTACAACCTTGGTCAATATATAGCCAAGAATTGTTTGAAAGTAATTATGGTGATGGCAAACTGCAAAGTTAACCCAGTAGTTCACTCATACATTCAGGGGCTCACTCCTTTTTTCCCCAGCTTTACTGAGATAGAATTGACATATAACATTGTATTAAGTTTAAGGTGTACAACATAATGATTTGATATGCGTATGTATTGCAACATGATTATCATAATAGGTTAACACATTCATCGCCTCACATAGGTACAAATTTTTTTTTTGTGATGAGAACCTTTAAGATCTACTCTTTTAGCAGCTTTCAATATACAATACAGTATTGTTAGCATTATGGTAGGTAAAAAAAGTCAGATGGGGAAAGATAAATACTGTATGATCTCACTTATACATAGAATCTAAGAAACAAAATGAACTCATAGAAACAGAGAGAACATCAGTGGTTGCCAGAGGTGGGGTGTGAGGGGTAGGGGGGAATGGATGAAGGTGGTCAAAAGGAGACTCACTCTTTTGGAGTGAGGTTGAAGTATTTCATCACTACTGCTCATATGGTAAGTAGATTTTGGAACACTATGAAGACTATCATGGAGAAACAAGTTGAGACCTAAAGAATAAAAATTGTCAGTTTATTGCACCCTAGATCTCTGAAAAGCTAGACTCTTATAAAGCATTGCTTGGTTACCTTAACACTGATTCTCAAACTTGAGTGTGCATCAGAATCACCTGGAGGGCTTGTTAAAACATAGATTCCTGGGTCTCACCTTCAGAGATTCTTACTCAGCAGGTATGTGGCTATGGAGAATTTAGTATTTTAATAATTTCCTGGGTGATACTGATGCTGCTGATCCAGGGACAACTCTCTGGAACCACTGCCTTAGATTAAGTGCATTTTGTGAATAATTTTCTGAGGTTCTCAAAGTGAAAAGAGGAACCATCAAAATTACCAACCTCTCACTTTCTCCATTTTAACCATTTGCATTTCTTTTATGGTAAGGAAAAATGTATGAACTCGTACCAAACCCCCAAATCCTGTAATTCCTCACTGCCTATTCTCCTTAAAACATCCCATGAGCAGCAAGCAAATGACAGGTGAGATAAGGGCATGCATTTCTCACCAGACCAATTGGCTGATTTTTATTCAATGTCTCTAGTTAACTGTAAGCTTTAGTTGCATGAGCTGATTAGAAAGTGTCAATAATGCTAATGCTCATATTCCCCTTTTCTGTTCCTCACAGAGTGTATATTGGGCCTACAATTCATTTTTATACCTTATATTAGTTACAGCTATGTATCATCTAAATCAAAGCGAAAGAAAGACAAATATTCAACTAGTATACAGGAAAAAGTTAAACTAGGCACACATAAAAAGCTATATACAAAATACATATGATAAAAAGTAATAGGTAAATCATTTATTGTCCTTTCTTGGTTATCAGTTTGTGTTTGAGCTCCCGTAACTGCTGGCCATGGTTGATTTTTGCCTTCAGTTTGTGACTACTTCCATCTGCTCAAATATAGTGGCCCACCTGGTGGTATAGTGGTTAAGTTCCCATACTGCGCTTTGGCAGCCTGGGGGTCATGGGTTTGGATCCTGGGCACGGACTCACACACTACTCATCAAGCTATGCTGCCATGGCGCCCCACATACAAAACAGAGGAAAACTGGCACAGATGTTAGCTCAGCGACAATCTTACTCAAGCAAAAGGAGGAAGATTGGCAACAGATGTACAGAGTGGTCAAAATTAGCTAGCTCAAATAATATTTTAACATGCTACTGCCACGTTTAGGGGACTCGGGTAGCACTTTTTTGTTTATTTTGTCAAATCCAAACCCCTCTAACATAATATTTTTTTCTGTACAGGTCAAAATAAGCAGCAAAACACTGCTGAGTAAAGATGACCTATTCTAAGGATCAATACTCATCTTAATCAAAACTCTTTCAAAAAGAATGTGGATCATGGAGTGAAAAAAGGACAGGAACACATGGGTTGTGTTTCACATTACCAAGAGAGAAACCTGCAAGAAATAGGAATGAATATCTTTTTCAAGTATGTTCTTTTGCTTTTTTTGAAAAATGAGAATAAACCACAATACTCCTGAAAGCAGTGGAGAGAACTTCCTTCCCCAAAAAAGAGCAATAATAGCTACTATAGTGTGCCTATTTAACACTACAATAAAGACTAGTACGTATTTTAAAGCTCAAGATTTACATTTTAATCTGAGAAAGTTAGTCCTATTTATAATATGCCTTAAGATATAATTATATAGTCATATAATTGGAAATAATATCATTTAATATCCAATCAAGGGACTCCTGGTAGATGACTATCCAGGTTCTGCTTGAAGTGACAAGGTGATTGCTGCTTTATTATCTTCCAAAAGATCTGTTCATTTTTGAACAACTTTAACTGTTTGACTGTCATAGAAACTATATTTCTGACAACTGACCAATTTAATTATCTACAACATTTTAAAGAGTCTGCAGAAGTTGTTATGCAGATTTAAATTGATAAATTGATTAAACAGTATTTCCTAATGGTCAAATACATTTAATAAAAATACATAACATTTATATAAGGATGTTTGTTAATGGTGCCAGGTTCAGAGACATTAGTGACCCAGAGGTCTTTGGGAGAAGGTCTTTTGATTTCTCAAGGAAAGTCCTTTGGGTGCCTTTAAAATGCAATTCTGAGAATCCAAGGAAACTTTTTTTTTGCATTCTGTTTGAAAAAGTAATTAGTTTTGCATCTTAATCCATGCACCAGCGTTTACCTACTCCTGAGAGTGCTACACAGAACAAATTTGCTCAAAGAGGTGACCATTTCACAATTGAATTCCAACTGTTTTGTGCAGCCTCAATTGCCCTAGCACAGTCACCAACTAAATACAAGATGAGTTTGATGAAATAATTGCTAATATTAAGTGTAGTTACAGTTTTTAACACATTTGAACATATTAAGGCATTTAATTAGGCAATGTGTTTTATGAACAAGACCATATTTAGCTTGTTTTATATATATATATATATATATATACACACACACACACATTCAGAATATTTTATATATATACATTATACATACATATATACAAGTGTATATATTATATGTACGTATATATTATATATAAATGTATGCATTCCGAATATTTTAAAATAGAGTATTATACTAGACTATTGGCTATGGTTTCCGTATTTTTTTTTCTTGCTGAGGAAAATTCACTCTGAGCTAACATCCATGCCAATCTTCCTCTATTCTATAGTATGTGGGCCACCAGCACAGCATGGCCACTAACAGAGCAGTGTAAGTCTGTGCCCAGGGACTGAACCCAGGCCGCCAAAGTGGAGTGCACTGAACTGAACCACTAGGCCACTGGGGATGGCCCTAAGTGTTTATTTTTGAAGAATTTTTTCTACTGCTCAGGCAGCATATAAATTTACATGTAAATTCATGTAAATGAGCATTACTTTCTTATTGGTACAACTAAATAAAAATAATATTAGAGAACAATTATGAAGAAACATTGATAAAATATATTCATAATTTTGCTTAAATATGTATTTTTTAAATCGATTTTCTATTCTTTGTGGCTATGTCACAATCCCTTCCTGGCCACTCCAAATAAATCAATAAATTTAAATAAAAAGAAGGAAAAACAACAAGCAAAATATATTTTAAAGCAAATATTTTTATGTAATACTTTGCAAGTCACCACAAATATCTACTTTTTCCTCCATACTGTTTATATACGTATCAAATAAATTGTATTTTACATAGTTATTTCAGCATTTCCCAGCTGTACCCATTCAAGAGTTATTTATTGCTAAAGTTCCTCTTAATATGTAAGCCAATAGTAGTGAAATATGGTTTTATTGACACTTTTCTCAGAAAAGGATTTATTTCCATTTTTAGATGTGATTGTTTACATAAATATACATTTGTTTCAATATCAGATATTAGCTGTTTTAAGTAACACTAATATATGCTTGCTAATTAGCATCATCTTCAAAAATTAAAAGAGTAAGTAAAATGTTTAGACCTGGCTTGCAGGGGTTAAATTTATTCATTATATTGTTAATGCATCATAAATTTAATATATGTTTTATGTATGTCCAAAATTTGTTTATGCAAAATATTTAAAATATTTGCCGGTCACCAAAAGAATAAAATTTTATAACAATATGGGCTTTGGTCAATTTGATGGGTTGCTTAGTATAAGACTTGCTTGTTTCCCAACAGAAAAGCACAGTGAGTTTATCTCAACTTACCAAGAGAAATGAATCTCTGGAGAATTAGCATTAAGTCCCGTGGTTTGGCTTGTCTCAGTTTTGATGGATGTCCTATTGCCTATGTTCCCGTAAGTAGAAGAATTAAAATAAAGTGGCTATACTGGATTTCTTAAGGTTACCATGACATTAAATGCTCACTACTGGCATTAAAAAAGGATTAAATTACATTTTAAAATGGAATGATGCAAATTGACAATGAATGAAATAATTAAGCTAAGGAGATCCATTCTAACACATCACTTCTAATGTTCCTCAAGATATTTTAATGTATTTTTAAAGTCAAGTAAAAAGGGAAGATTCTGCAAAACTTGCCTATTGAACAATTAGTGTCTTATTTCCTATGTTTGATGAAGATATCTTAGTACCTTAAAAAAAAAGTTCATGAGTACTTAGGAAATAAAAAGGCCTCTGGGGAAATTATAATTCTAAATGTTGACTAATTTGTGTGGAGTTCTCACTTTGAACATTTAAAAATATCTGCAAAAGAATTTTTATAAAACAATTTGTAGCAACAATTAATATTGTCATTTGGATGAATATACTGAAATGAGAAAACAAGTTTTTGTTAAAGATTTTGCTTTCTTTAGAATCCATACCTGGTATGTGTATGTGTGTGTTTGTGTGTGTGTGTTTGTGACTTATGAACTTGAAGGGCTTGGAAGGGTGGGTGGTAAATTTATTTTATTGTTTTAATGATTCCTACTAGAATAAAATATATTTTATCCTTTTCAATAATTATTGCTGGTCTTAGTTTTCCAATATTCTTATTTAAAGATATATTTTTCCTATTTAGAATTATTTAAAATTTATTTAAAGATAAAATGCATAGAGACTATTCAATCAGGAGCAAAATATCAAATATAGTATTTTTCATATTTCTAAAATAATTGAAATTAATAGAAAATGAAATATTTCCTCTATAAAAAATAAACTATCCTATATGCTACAGTACCTTGTATTTAGTAGTTACTAAATAAATACTTGTGATAAATGGATAAAAGGCATTATCATTCTATTTTGGTAGATTTGATAGAGACCAAAAAGTTCGTTTTTCTCAAGCTGTAGTATAGGTGTGAAAAACTGTACCTTAATCATTCACACCCAAGCAGTAGAAAGAGTTCAGTAGCTAAAGCTGTGCAGCATCTGTTTGTCACTAAATAAATTGAGCAGAATCACATGAGAAAGTAAATTACCCAGGAAATGTGCTGGTCCTAATTGAAGGGGGCAAAAAATCACAAGAAACACACATCATCATTATGTTTTTTACTGAAAGGGATGAGATCTACTTATAGTGCTTGATTTTAAACTGGTCAACATGGAACTCTAAAGAGTGTGTAGATTTCACTCAAGAACTGTGATGGTTGTCAAGGCTCAGTTAGATGCTCTCATTCTCTGTAGTTTCAACAAGAGATGTTTCCAGTTTATTGGCTTTAAAAGTTGATGAGACCAAAGGAAAAATGACTAAAATAAACTTGAAAAACAAGAAGCTAAATGACAAATGGAGACACAAGTATATATGAGTATAGTTTTGCTCTACAATTTTCCAGGACAATAGATATTATATTTTTTTAAATTTTTTGAACCAAGTAAATCTAGAACCCATTAGTGCCACACAGGAGTCCTTGAGCAGCACATAAGATAATACAAGAAAAGTTAAAAGTTTGGAGGGAGGACTATGTCTCTTGTTCAACATATTACAGTCCTCCCCAGATGATTTGTCCAAGCCTTCATTAGCTATCTGCTCAATGGCAAGTAGCTCCACTTTTTCCACCTTGTCACACTTGACCATGAGAATCTTTTTCTTTGAATGCACCCATGTTTAGTATTCAGATCTCAGGTATCCACCCATTATCACATTAGAGATCTGGCCACATCCGGGGTTGTTGTGTGTAACCTGGGCACAAATCCCCACCACAGTCCTCTTCCCATGTGTATCATGGAAGCCACACACTAGCTTGAGCCCTTCAACCTCATAAACTCAAATCTTTAGTCTTTTCCTGCACCTCACGGCTGAAACAATTTATTGTCTCTTAATGATTCTGAAATATAAATTCTATCCACTGTTTCTCAGAATGAGTGGGGGTAAAAAGTTCTAAGGAAAGTTCAGATTTGTAAAGATTTCCATTCTCCTTCTCAGTGTGTAGATAGAAAACAGATTTGCTTTGTTTTTCCCTGGTGAATCCACAGCAACTGATATGAACCAAGACAGAGGTACTTGTCTCATTCTCCCTGCATATACAGTCACTTCTCATTATTCATGGTACTGATGTTCTATAAGTTCTCAGCAAATGCTGAATTAGTGAATACTGAACCATTGCTCCTAGGCGAAATAAAGTTAGGTTCCTGCAAGTCTCTGGTCATAGCATTTTCATCAATCAATCAGTAAATAACCCTGTTTTATGTGTGTTTCTGCATGTTTATATTAGATAAGATGTCTTATCTAATATATATTGTTGATTCATTTACATTGAACTCAGAACAAACTGCTCTATAAGTCACGTTCGAACAAGCCTATCTAGCACATCACAGCCTTCTTGCACTTAGGAACACTAGGCGACACTTCAGTACTGTGTTTGGGGGCCATTTTAAACAACAGAATAACCAACAAAGAAAACACAAAATAAGGAAAAGGTGGCACTAAGTAGAGCGCAGAAAGGGCTCTTGTTTACAGTATGAGAGCTGAAACAAGAAGGCAGTGTTTGGCCTTGTTTGATCTCAACTGACAAGAGGCACATTGGTTGATTCAAATATTTTGCTGCTTCACACCTGTCCTCAAATGACCCTGAATTCTCTTCAAGAATTAATTTTGGAGTTACACGTAAATTTTCATGAGTGGACAAATTTGCAAATATGAATCCACAAATGATGTAGATAGACTGTATATATGCACACATCAATAATTATATATTGTATGTAATAATATATAAAACATATAATTTTTATAAATGTATAGTAATAACAACTATGTAAATGGCTTTGACCTTATCACCAGGGTAAGCAGGACTAATTAAGCCAGGGGGAGAAGTAAATTATATCTATTAAAATAATGTTTGGCAACCAGACTTATTTGCTTTTGACCTCAAAAGAGTATTACTAAGTCTCAAAAAGAAAAATGTGCAGAGCTGAATGAGAGAGAGAAATTAAAGACGGCTTGGGTATAGATGGGGAATGTAATTTTATAGTCCATAGTGAAAACTAACTTACACTTCAAATGGATTAAAATATCATTTATTCAAAGGAGTAATGACTGTGGGGAAGCCAAGTTGCATGAGCACTGACAATCAAAATTATAGAAAAGTATGAAAATATTGCTGCCATTGATGGCAAAAGTGCTAGCTGAAATTTGGGTCACGTGGAAGGTAGAAAAATTAACCTGAAGATCCACCAAATATATTCAAAATTAGTAAGTAGTTCATGCTAGATTATGACATAAGCCAAAATTTTTTATTTACTCATTCATTTATATATTTATTTATTTCAGTGACACAAAATGTTACAATTTCTAAGAGCTGTTGACTATAATTGAGATAGAATTCTGTAGAAAGAAATTTTCAAGGAATTTTAACAAGGAAATACACATAAAGGAGAAAATCTTTTCTAGAATGTTTGTTTTTTATAGCTTTTAGAAAGGTCATGAGTTAGATCATAGTTTCATAATTTAATATCACCCTGCTTGCACTCTGCCAAAGTTCAGCATTCTGTCCCCTAGTGGAATGAGACAGGCTGATTCTCAACTGGACATTTTCTATAGAATAGGACAGGTGCTATGTCAGGTAGCCCACTGAAAATCTTGGCAATGAAAATTCAGTCTGCCTGAAAAGGATGGGGACTTCAGAAGACGACCAGTGATATCTCTCGACAGATGCATGGAGCAGAGTGATGGTGAACTCTGATGTACCAACACTCAGTAATTTGGGAGGCAGGCTGTTGACTTTGCATGGTCTACTGGGATGCCACAAAGATTATGGCATGCTTTCTGTATGTGAAGGAAACCAAGATAATAGGTAATTCCAATATCAGCACTCGGAGCAAGTACTGAAGCAGACTGAGGACTGAAGGTCATCAGAAACAAGTAATCAGGATCGAGCCAAAGCAAGATTACCTGATATTAAAGCAAAGAAAAATTACCTCCTAATTCAGATAGTTGGATCAGGAAATTTGAAGATATTTGAATATACAAGTGCCCTGTATACAATTTCTCTGATGGAAATGAAAGGAGGGGGTTTTGGGGAAAAAGTTCCAATAGATAATTCCTGTGCCATCCATCATCCTGCAATGTGGTACAGCAGAGAGAGCAGTGATAAGCAGCCTTGGGTATGTGTAAGACATTTGGATATCGGGTCTTTCCAGTTTAGAGAGAGACCAAGTTGTATTTGACTCAAACTTCTCCAAGTTTTCTATATTCACTAGTCTATATAACGAAAATAGATAATTAAATACTAGGCAATCTAAAATCTCAGTAAATTAATATTTCCAAAATTAACTTTCTTGGCTTCTCATCCTGTATCTTAGGATTTTCTGTATCTGCAGAAAAACAATACACATACATAGTCATGGCATAGTCGGTTCCTATGGAGTGTGTAGATCTAAACATCTTGTACCATTTGAAATAAATAGTATTGAAGATTTTCAAAAAAAATGCTACTCTGTTCATGATCCGGGAGAGAAATATGTGACACTGCTTTTATAAATTTTTGCCATAGTAATAATTCAAGTAATTCTATACAAAACCAAATCCTCCAACACTGTATTAGAGTTATCATGATGCTTTGATAAATATCCAACTCCATCCTGAGGACATCTTATTTTAAACAGTTAAACATATATTCCTCAAATTTCAGAGTTTTTACTATGATTTCAAAGCATCCTCATGTAAAACTTTGCCAGCATTCTGTACCTTTTACATGCTTGAGGTAGCTGTCCTTCAGCAGGCACTAAGTATTTCGTTTGCAATTTGTAAATCCCCTTATGGACTGTGAAGATGAAAGCACTTGCTAACGCTATAAATGTGAGACTGGGATTCGAAAAAGAGGGGAATATATATGAAGCTATTTAATCTCCATCTACTCTATTAATTTATTTTTTCCTCATAAGATTAGTTATAACGCTGAAAATGAAGAAAGTGTGAGTGAATTTCAAAAAGTTACTTCTTGTGTTAAATATATGCTAATCAAATTTAACTAAGTTAAAATACCATAATGGATGTCAACTTAAAAAAAAATTAGAATTTCTGTTAATATCTTTTAGGATTTGAAAAATATTTACAGTAAATTTTTGCAGTTTTGCTGAATTGGGTCTCATTGTTTCAAGTAAAAATTTTAAAAGGCACTAGATTATTTAAATTCCTAGAGAATGTAAATTAAAATATTTATTATCATATGATTTCATTCATAAGTAGAAGATGAAAACAATGACAAGGAAACACATAGCAACAGAGATTGGATTGGTGGTTACAAGAGGGGAAGGAGGGAGGGAAGAGAGCAAAAGGGGTGATTAGGCTCGTGTGTGGTGATGGATTGTAATTAGTCTTTGAGTAGTGATGTACTCTACACAGAAATTGAAATATATAATGATGTACACCTGAAATTTATATAATATTATAAACCAATGTTACTGCAATAAAAAAGAAAAAATATTTATTATTTGCTTAAATTCAGCTTTTTTGAAATAACACTTGACTCAAAATATTTTAAGAGATGTTCAAATCTTTGAAAATATTCCATAAGATGTAGAGGGTAAAAGCATTTTTTTAATTGAAAACAATGAATGCAACAAAAAACAAAATCAAAGCAATCTATAAAAATATAGTTTTGACCTTGGGTTTGATGATTACTTTTTAGATACAGCACCAAAAGCAAGATCCATGAAAAAAAATTTTAAAGTAGAACTTCATTAAAATTGAAAACTTCTGCTCTGCAAAAGACACTGTTAAGAGAATGAAAAGACATCTATGAACTAAGAGAAAATGTATGCAAATCACATATCTGACAAAGCACTTTTATCCAAAATGTACAATGAACACTAAAACCAAACAACAAGAAAATAAACTACCCAATTAAAAAATGGGCAAAAGATCTGAACAGACATCTCACAAAAGAAGATATACAGATGGAACATAAACATATGAAATGATGTTCAACATTCTATGTCATTAAGGAATTGCTAATTAGAAAAACAATGAGCTACCACAACACACTTATTAGAATGGCTAAAATCCAAAACACTGACAACATCAAAGCTGGCAAAGATGTGGAACAATAGAAACTTTCATCCATTGCTGGTGGGAATGCAAAATGTTACAGCCACTTAAAAGAAAGTTTGAGAATTTTTTACAAAGCTAAATATACCCTTGCTGTATGATCCAGCAATCACACATTTTGATCTTTACCCAAATGATTTGAAAATTTATGTCCACACAAAAACCTTCACATGAATGTTTATAGCACCTTTATTTATATTTGCCAACTCTTGGAAGCAACAAAGATGTCCTCCAATAGGTGAGTAGATTAAAAAAGAAAACTATGATGCATCTATACAATGGAATATCATTCAGTGACAAAAGAAATGAGCTATCCAGCCATGAAAAGACAAGGAGGAACCTTAAATGCATAGTTCTAAGTGAAAGAAACAACTCTGAAAAGGCAGCATACTGCATGATTCCAACTATATGACATTCCAGAAAAGGCAAAACTATGGAGATAGTAAAAATATCTGTGGCTCCAGGGCTTGGGGGGAGGGATGGAGGGATAAATAGGTGGAGCACAGTGGAGTCTTAGGGCAGTGGACATAGTGTCTATAAGGAAAATTATACTGGATGGACGGGATGGAAGTAGAAGAAGAGGGTATCAGTGCACTTGAATACATATCAGTAGAAATTATTTTCAATTTATTTTTTTTAAAATTCTGAGTGTTAGTAAGATGTGGGACAATTTTAAGTGTTCTAATATGTATATTTGAGTCTCTATGAGAAAATGGGGCAAAATAAATGTTTGGTGAGATAAAAGCTAAAAGTTTCCCAAATTTAGTGAAACATATGGACTTACAGATCTGTGAAGCTCAGCAAAATCCAAGAAGGATGAGAAAAGTAATTAAATAAATAAGTAGACACATTGTTGCCAAACTACAGAAAATCAAAGGTAAAGAGAAAATTTTGAAAACAGCCAGAGTAAATCAAAACATTAAATACGAGGGAACAATGATATGACTGTTTTATGATTCTCATAAGAAACAATGAAATCCAAAAAACAAGCAACTGATATACTTAAAATGATGAAAGATAAAAACATTAAATGAATAAATGTTTATTCAAGAAAATTTACTAAATCTCAGAAAGAACAGCTAGAATCTGTGACACTTGAGCCACAATCTGCTCCTAACTCCCCTCCTAGCTCAGCATAGTTGAAGCTCCGCTTTGAGAAGTGTGGCCAAGAAAACAGGACTCCCCTTTCCTTAGCTGTCTGTTAAGTGCTATGGTATCTCCCTGGCATGCCAGGACATTAGTATTTCTCATCCTCTGTAGCTCCATGATTTAAAGAAATTCAAGGTTTGTGTGACCAAGAGCTCCCTTCCTCCTCCTAGCCCCACTTGTAGGTCAAAGGCTATGCCCCAGGTGTGGTAAGCCAAGAACACTGGGGCCCAGAATGCCCTTGGCCCAGCTCACTAGGAATGCAGAAGTTCCACACCAGGAGAGGCAACCTGAGAAGACCAATAACTACTGTTCCTGCCTAGCATCCTGTTCATAAAGCAAGGGTACCACTCCAAGAGAAGCATGCAACTGTCCCTGCCCTAGCTCCAGAGCCATAGCTCAAAGATTTGCCCAGGGAAAGAGGTGAGCCGTAAGAACAAAGAGCTCTGAAGTTCTCCCTAAAGGAACTGAGTTTATTTGGAAGAGAGTGTGACAAAGTTCAAGCCTGGGAATTATCTCAAAAACAATGGATGTTTGAATGGTAAGCAGTTAAGAAGAGGCTGGCAGCTCCATGAAGGCAACAAGTTTAACTATAGGCTAAGAAATTTACGATCAAGAACCAGAAAAAAGACAACTAAGGAAAATCTTCTTGGGTCAATAAAATTCAAAAATTGACCACAAAAACTTTCCCTGCAAAGGGACTTAAATTTAATTAGATCAGATTGTTGAACAATTTATGCCTCAGGGCATTGTTGAAAATAAGAGGATGTATTAGGTAGGGTTCTCCAGAGAAAGCAAACCAATGAGACACACATATGTACAAAGATTTACTATGAAAACTTGACTCACATGAGTATGGAGGCTGACAAGTCCCAAGAACTGCAGGGTGTCAGCAAGCTGGAGGCCCAGGAGAGCTGATGGTATAGTTCCAGTCAAAGGACGAAAGGCTTGAGACTCAGGAATTGCTAATGTTTCAGTTCAAGTCCCAAGTCAGGAAAAAGCTGATCTCCCAGTTCAACTGCAGCCAGGCAGAAAGAATTCTAGCTTGGGCAAAGATTTGCCCTTTTGTTGTACTCAGGTCTTCAGCTAATTGTATGAGGTCCACTCACATTGGGGAAGGTAATCTACTTTACTCAGCCTACCAATTTAAATGTTAATCTCATTTTTAAAAAATCCTTATAGAAACACCCAGATTACTGTTTGACCAAATATCTGGGTGCCTCATGGCCCGGTCAAGTTGACATGTAAAATTAACCATCATAGAGCAATCAACTGGCAATTAGGAGGGCTTAAGAGTTGGATGTAATAAGACAGCTCCATACAGTGATCAGGAAAGAAACAGTCAAAGAAAACTCTCCAAAAAACACTGTCATGTCAAGGTGGCTGTGGTATATCTAAGGCTGAACCTTCTAAGGAACAACATTAGCAACTTTACAATATAGGGGAAGTAGCAGTCACTAAAAAATCCAGCCAAGTCGCTAGAAAGATGAACATAACAAGATCTGTGGAGGGGATGAGTATCCAGATTTGTTACAATATATTATTTAACATGTTCTTTTTTTTTTAATTATAAGACATACAAAGTAACAGGAAAGTATAACCCTTCCTTAGGGAGAAAAGCAGCAACAGAAATTGCCTGTGATGGGGCACAGTTGTTGGATTTAACAATTTAACAGACAGTGACTTCAAAGCAGCCACTATAAATTCATTCAAAGGACTAAACAAAATCATACACAAAGAACTAAAGGACGTTTTGATGAAAACATCTCATCAAATAGAGAATATGAATAAAAGATAGAGATTATCAAAAAAGAAGCAAATGAAATTCATGTGTTGTAAATAAAAAACTGAAATGAAAAATTCACTAGAGTCTCAACAGTAGATTTGAACTGGCAAGAGAAAAAGTCAGTGCCTCTGACCATATATTGATAAAGATTATAAAATCCAAAGGGCAGAGAGAAAAAAGAAAGAAGAAAAATGAACAGAACTTCAGTGAAATATGGGATACCATTAATCACACCAACGCATGCATGATGGAAGTATCAGAATTAGAAGAAGGAAAGAAGCAAGCAGAAAAAAATATTGGAAGACATAATGGCTGAAAACTTAAATTTGATGAAAAATATTAAGCTACACATTCAAGACAGATATATAATATGCAAACATTTCTCCTATTTTGTGGGTTATCTTTTAACTTTGTTGATGGGGTACATTGAAGGGCAAAATTTTTAATATTTATGAAGCATAATTTATCTGTCTTTGGTTGCTTGTGCTTCTCACATCATATCTAAGAAGGTTTTGCCTTACTGAGATCACAAATATTTACTTTTTTATCTATGATGTTAGCTATGGGTTCTTCATACATGCCCTTTAAAAGATTGATAAAGTTCCCTTCTGTTCCTAGTTTGTTGAGTGTTTTTATTAAGAAGTGGTGTTTAGGGGCTGGCCCAGTGGCATAGCAGTTAAGTTCATGTGCTCTGCTTCAACGGCCTGGGGTTTGCTGGTTCGGATCCCGGGTGAAGACCTGTGCACCATTTATCAAGCCATGCTGTAGCAGGTGTCCGACATATGAAATAGAGGAAGGTGGACACGGATGTTAGCTCAGGGCCAATCTTCCCTAGCAAAAAGAGGAGGATTGGTGGCAGATGTTACCTCAGGGCTAATCTTCCTCAAAAAAAAAAGTGGTGTTCAAGTTTTTCAAATATTATTGTGGGTCTATTGAAATGATTATGTGGCTTTTGTCCTTTATTCTATTTATATTTTGTGTTATATGATTAATTAAATTCATATTTAATCCATAATTAAACCACCTTTGCATCCCTAGGATAAAATTCACTTGGCCATGGTGGATAATCTTTGATACATATTGCTGGATTTCTTTGCTAGTGTTTCATTGAGGATTCTGTATCTATAGTCATAAGATATATTAGTCTGCAGTTTACTTTTCTTGTGACATCTTTGTCCAGATTTGATATCAGGAAAATACTGGTCTGATAGCATGAGTTGAGAAGTTTTTTCACTTATATTATTTGGAAGATTTTGTGAAGAATTGGTATTAATTCTTGTTTAAATGTTTGGTAGAATTAACCAGTGAAGCCATATATGCCATGACATATCTTTGTGGGAATGTTTTTGGTTAGTAATTCAATCATTTTCATTCATCTCAAATTATTTTATAATTTTCCTTATGATTTTTTCTTTTTCCCACTGGTTATTTAGGCGTGTGTTAACTTCCACATATTATTTAATTTCAAAAATTCCTTTCTGTTACTGATCTCAAATTTCATTTTCTTGTGGTCTGTGGTATAATATAAAAATATCTTTTATCTTAGTTCTTGGTCCCTCGAACAGAACCTCCAAAAGCCTTGGAATTTCATGAGTGACAGAAGGGTCTTTTGTTATTCACAATGAGCCACTTTTGATCACACCTGAGCTTATGCTAGTGAGATAACATAGAATGGGGCCCCTAGCCTCAGGGTGAGGCTAGTCACTAGAAAGATCAATTGATTTGAGGGTTAGAACTTTCAGCTCCATTCACCAACCTCTGGGAAACGAGCTGAGTAGGGTTGGAGATTGAGTTCTATAAAAACTCTTGAACAATGAAATTCAGAGAACTTCTGGATTGATGAACTCATCAAGGTCCTGGGAGGGTAGCATGTCCAGAGATGGCATGGAAACTCTATGTCCCCGACTCCATACCTTGCCCTATGCATCTCTCCCATTTGGCTATTACTGAATTGTACTCTTTATGATAAACTAGTAAACTGATTCCCTGAGTTCTGTGAGCCGTTCTAGAAGATTATCAAATCTGAGGAGGATAGTGGGAACCCCAATTTATAGACATTCAGTCAGAAGTATGAGTGGCCCAAGACTTGAAACTGGCATCTGAAGTGCTAGTGATCTTGTGCGAATGAGCCCTTTAATTTGTGGGATCTGATGATAACTCCAGGTGGATAGTGTCAGAATTGAATTGGATTGTTGGACATAGAGTTGGTGTTAGAAAATGGGTTGTTGCCGTTGGAAAACACCCCAGGTCAGAGAACATACTTTCTATGACTGCAATACTTTTGAATTTATTAAGGCTTTTGAAATGTCCCAGAATACGGTCTATCCTGGGGAATACTTGAGAAGAATGTTTATTCTGCTGTTGTTGGGTGGAGTGTTCTACAGACATTTGTTACGTGTTCTTGATTTATAGTATTGTTTAAGTGTTCTATATCCTTATTGATCTTTTGCCTAGCTCTTCTATTTATTATTGAAAGTGGAGTATTGAAGATTCTAACTATTCTTGATGAATTGTCTACTTTGCCCTTCAATTCTATTTTTGCTTCATATATTTTGAGGCTCTCTATTTATAGGCATAGATTTTTATAATTGTTATATCTTACTCATGAATTGACTAGTTTTTCATTATAAAATGTTTCTCTTCATCTCTAGTAACATTTTTTGTTTTAAAATCTATCTTGTCTGATATTAGTATAGTCAATCAAGCTATCTTATGGTTACTTTTTCACCAAATATCATATTTCTATTACTTTACTTTCAATGTGTTTGTATCTTTGAATCAAAAATGTATCTTCTGTAAAGAGCCTATAGTTGGATCATGTTATGTTTCTTTCATCCAGTCTGATCGTCACTAATTTTTGATTGGAGTGTTTAATCCATTCATTTTTAATGTTGTTATTTATATTGTCAGATTTACACCTGCCATTTTACTTTTTCTGTATATATATTGACATCTTTGTTTCAATATTTTAATAACTTATTTTGTATTAAGTAAATACATTTGAGTCTAAAAGTTTAATTCATTAATATTTTAAAAACGTTTCTTACTAATAAGTCTTGACAGAGGAATTTTATCTAGTATATACAAGGGAAACTTACAACTAAAATATATAATGGCAAATAATTAAAATAGACAAATAATCTGAATATAAATTATTCCAAAGAACATATACAAATTGCAAATAAGTACATGGAAAGATGCTCAACATCATTAGTCACCAGGGAAATGCAAATCAAAACCACAGTGAAATAAAACCTCTCATCCACTAGGATGGTTAAATCAAAAAGACAGGTAATAGTAAGTGTTGACAAGGATGTGAAGAAATTGTAACATTCATATACTGTGAATGGGAACATAAAATGGTGCAGCCACTTTGGAAAACAGTTTGGTGGTTCTTGAGGAATATAAATATATAGTTACCATATGAATCAGAAAATATACTCCTAGATATATATCCAAGAAAGATGAAAAGATATACACACAGAAGAACTTGTACATGAATGTTTGTAGCAGCATTATTCATAATAATCACAAAGTAGAAATAACTCAAATTGCTGATAAGTGATCATTGGTATACATATGGGGTGGGGTGTGCACACGGGGCAGGACTGCATTGACATGGTGTGTGGGCCTGTGGGTGGTGGGGCTTGTCAGCTACAGCAGACTTGTGCTTCTCAAACAGCCAAATAGGGGATCTACCCCACCTTCCAATGCCTGAAACAATTGTGTGCTGCCATGCCTGAGGCTGGCTGCACCCACCTGCACTACTGAGAGAGCTGAAAAAAGGCTTGCAGGCTGGAGGCCTACAGCAATTTTGAGCCTCTGTACCTAGCAACCAGCCATGCTGGAGACCTAATCACTTAACAGAAAAACGGAAACAGGAATCTGCTATTATACCTTGCAGCCAGCTATGCTAAGGCTACCCCCACCCAATAAAGTGTCTGAAGGAACCACAGCAGCTGCACAAAGCTGAGAATTATAATAAGCCAGCCAGGAGGACAGCCTAGCCTCCCCAGGCACCTGCAGCAGGAGTAACCCTGCAACAAAAGAAGGACACACATAGCCCACAGGGGACACTCCTGGAACATTTGGAATGGGTGACAAGAGGAAAACACATTGCTGGGCCCCATAATGCATCTCTTAAATAAGTCCACTTCTCCAAGATCAGGCGACATAGCTGATCTACCTAATACCTAGATATAAGCACAGAGAAAGAGGCAAAATGAAGATACACAGGAATATCTTCCAAATAAGGGAACAGGAAAAATCCTCAAGTAAAAGAACTAAATGAAACAGAAATACACAATCTACCTGATAAAGAGTACAAACTAATAGTCATAAGGTTGCTCCCTGATCTTGTGAGAAGAATGGATGGATACAGTGGGAACTTCCATGAAGAACTGGAAAATATAAAAAAGACTGAATCAGAACTGAGGAATACAATAATGGAAATGAAAAATTCACTAGAGGGACTCAATAGCAGAGTAGATGAAAAAGAAGAACAAATCAGGGAATTGGACAAAAGACTAGAGGAAATGACCGAAGCTGTATGGAAAAAAAAGAATTAAAAGGAATGAGGACTGTCTAAGGGACCTGTGGGACAACATCAAGAGCACTAACACCCATATTAGAGGTGTCCCAGAAGGAGGAGAGAGAGACAAAGGAACAGAGAATCAATTCAAAGAAATAACAGCTAAAAATTTTCCTAACCTAAGGAAGGAAACTGACATCCAGGTAGAGGAACCACAGAGAGCACTAAACAAGATGAATGCAAAGAGGCTCACACCAAGACACATTACAATTAAAATGTCAAGAATTAAAGATAAAGAGAGAATCCTGAAAGATGCAAAAAAAAAGGCCAGAAGTTGCATACAAAGGAAACCCAATGAGGCAATCAGCCGACTTCTCAGCAGAAACCTTATATGCTAGAAGGGAGTGTCATGATATATTTAAAGTGCTGAACAGGAAAAAACCTACAGCCAAAAATACTCTACCCATCAAGGTTATCATTCAGAATGAAAGGAAAGATAAAGAGTTTTCCAGACAAGCAAAAACTACGGGAGTTTATCACAAAGAAACCAGCCTTACAAGAAATGCTGAAGGGATTTATTTAAGTGGAAAAGGAAAAAAACACAAATAGGAATAAAAAAAACAATCACAAAAAAATAAAATCACTGCTAAAGGCAAAAATACAGTAAAGGTAGCAGATCTACCACCTATGAAGCTAATATGAAGGTCAAAATACAAAAGTACTAAAATTATCTAGATAAATGATAAGAAGATAATGGATACACACACAAACAAAAGAAGTAAATATGGTATCAAAACAATAAAATATAGGAGGAGGGAAGTAAAAGAATACAGGTTTTAGCAAGAGGTGAAACTTAAGAGACCATCAACTTAATATAAATTGGTATTTATGTAGGTTATTACGTATAAACTTCATAGTAATCAGAAACCAGTAACCTATCATAAATACAGAAAAAATTAAGAGAAAAGAACTCAAACATAATACTAAAGAAAGCCATCACACCACAAGGGAAGAGAGCAAGAGAAGAAGACAGAAAGAGAGAAGAACCATTAAAACACCCAGAGAAAAGTAATAAAATAGCAATAAGTACATATTTATTAATAGCTACTTTAAATGTTATCAACTAAATGCTCCAATCAAAAGACATAGGGTGGCTGATTGGATTAAAAAAAAAAACACACCCATAGGGGCCAGCCTGGTGGTGTAGTGGTTAAAGTTACACACTCTGCTTCAGTAGCCCGGGGCTTGCCAGTTCAGATCCTGGGTACAGACTTATGCACTACATATCAAGCCATGCTGGGGCAGGTTCTTACATATAAAGTAGAGAAAGATAGACACAGATATTAGCTCAGGGCCAATCCTCCTCAGCAAATAGAGGAGGATTAGATGTGGATGTTAGCTGAGTGCTAATCTTCCCCCCCCAAAAAAAAACCCATACATATGCTACAAACAAGAGACACACTTCAGACCTAAATACACTCACAAACTGAAAGTGAAGGGATGGAAAAAGACGCTCCATGCAAATGGCAATGAAAAGAAAGCTGGGATAGCAAATACTCATATCAGACAAAGTAGACTTTAAAACAAAAACAGTAACAAGAGACAAGGGCACGACATAATGATAAAGGGAACAATCCAATAAGAGAGTATAACACTTGTAAATATCTATTCACCCAACATAGGAGCACCTAAATATGTAAAGCAATTATTAACAAATATAAAAGGAAAAATAGACAGTAACACAATAATAGTAGAGGACTTAAACACTCCACTTTCATCGATGGACAGATATCCAAAAAGATGACCAATAAGGAAATATTGGCCTTAAATGACACATTAGACCAGATGGACTTCATAGATATATACAGAACATTCCATCTCAAAACTACATAATACACATTCTTTTTTAATGTACCTGGAACATTCTCCAGGATAGATCAAATATTAGGCCACAAAACAAATCTGAATAAATTTAAGAAGATTGAAATAACACCAAGCATCTTTTCTGACCATTACAGTATGAAACTAGAAATCAACAACACGAAGAACGATGGAAAAGCCTCAAATATATGGAGAGTAAACAAAATGCTACTGAACAACTATTGGGTCAATGAAGAAATCAAAGGAGAAACCAAAAATTCCTGGAGACAAATGAAAATGAAAATATGACATGCCAACATTTACAGTATAGAGCAAAAGCAGTTCTAAGAGGGAAGTTTATAGCAATACAGCCCTACCTCAATAAACCAGAAAAATCTCAAATGAATGATCTAACACTGCACCTAAAGGAACTAGTAAAAGAAGAACAAACAAGGTCCAAAATCAGTAGAAGGAAGGAAATAATAAAAATCAGAGCAGAAATAAATGAAATAGAGACTAAGAAAACAATAGAAAAAAATCAGTGAAACCAAGAGCTGGTTCTTTGAAAACATAACCTTTACCTAGACTCACCAAGAAAAAAGGACAGAAGGCTCAAATAAATAAAATCAGAAATGAAACAGGAGAAATTACAATGGACACTTCAGAAATACAAAAGATTATAAGAGAATACTATGAAAAGCTATGCACCAACCAATTGGATAGTCTAGAAGAAATGGGTAAATTCTCAGAATCATACAACCTTCCAAAACTGATACAAGAAGAAATAGAGAATTTGAATAGGCCAATCACCAGAAAGGAGATTGAAACAGCAATCAAAAATCTCCCAAAATATAAAAGTCTAGGACCAGACAGCTTCCCTGGTGAATTCTACCAAACATTCAAAGAAGACTTAATATCTATCCTTCTCACACTCTTCCAAAATATTGAAGAGGAGGGGAAGCTTCCTAACTCATTCTACAAGGCCAACATCACCCTGATATCAAAACCAGACAAGGACAACACAAAACAGAGAAAATTACTGCCCAATACAGCTGACAAACATCGATGCAAAAGTCCTTAACAAAATAGTAGCAAATCGAATACAGTAATACATTAAAAAAATCATACACTATGATCAAGTGGGATTTATTCCAGGGATTCAGAGATGGTTCAACATCTTCAGGTCAATCAATTTGATACACTACATTGACAAATGAAGAATAAAAAACACATGGTCATCTTAATAGATACAGAGAGATCATTTGTCAAGGTACAGCATCCATTTATGAAAAAAAATTTTAAGTAAAATGGGTATTCTGGAAAGTACCTCAACATAATAAAGGCAGTACATGACAAACCCACAGCTAATATCATATTCAACAGAGAAAAGCTGAAAGCTATCCCTTTAAGAACAGGAACCAGACAAGGATGCCTGCTTTTGCCACTCTTATTTAATATGGTGTTGGAAGTCCTAGCCAGAGCAATCAGACAAGAAAAAGAAAAGGGATCCACACTGGAAAGAAAACATTGAAACTGTCACTATTTGCAGGTGACATGATTTTATATATAGAAAACACTAAAGAATCCACCAAAAAACTTTTAGAAACAATAAATGAATACAGTAAAGTTGCAGAGTACAACATCTATGCAAAAATCATTTGCATTTCTATACACTAACAATGAAGTAGCATAAACAGAAATTATGAATACGATCCCCTTGGGGCTGGCCTGGTGGCATAGGGTTAAGTTCGCACACTCTTCTTTGGCGGCCCAGGGTTTGTGGTTTCGGATCCTAGGCATAGACCTACACACTGCTCATCAAAGCATGATGAGACAACATCCCACATGGAAAATAGAGGAAGATTGGCATAGATGTTAGCTCAGCAACAATCTTCCGCAAGCAAAAAGAGGAAGATTGGTAACAGATGTCAACTCACAGTCAATCATCCTCACCAAAAAAAGATAAATAAATAAAATAAAATCCCATTTACAATTGCATCAAAAGAATTAAATAACTAGGAATAAATTTAAGACAAGAGATGAAAGACTTGTACACTGAAAACTAGAAAATATTTTTGAAAGAAATTGAAGAAGACATAGAGAAATGGAACAATATCTCATGCTCGTGGATTGGAAGAATTAACATGGTTAAAATGTCCATACTTCCTAAAGCGATCTATAGATTCAGTGCAATCCCTATCAAAGTTCCAACAACATTCTTCACAGAAATAGAACAAAGAATCCTAAAATTTACATGGAACAACAAAAGACCTGAAATAGCCAGAGGAATCCTGAGAAAAGAGAACAAAACTGAGGGTATCACACTCCCTGACTTCAAAGTATACTACAAAGCTATAGTAACCAAAACAGCATGGTACTGGCACAAAAACAGATGCACAGATCAATGGAACAGAATTGAGAGCCCAGAAATGGACCCACACATCTGTGGAGAGCTAATTTTGACAAGGGAACCAAGAACATACAATGGAGAAAGGAAAATCTCTTCAACAAATTGTGCTGTCAAAACTGGACAGCCACATGCAAAGGAATGAAAGTAGACTATTATCTTACACCATACACAAAAAGTAACTCAAAATGGATTAAAGACTTGGATCTGAGCCCTGAAACCATAAAACTTCTAGAAGAAAACATGGGCCATATGCTCTTTGATATTGGTCTTAGCAGCATATTTTCAAATACCATGTCTGGCCAGGCAAATGAAACAATAGGAAAAATAAACAAAGGGGACTACATCAGACTGAAAAGTTTCTTCACAGCAAAGGAAACCATTAACAAAACAAAAAGACAACCTAGCAACTGGGAGAATATATTTGCAAACCATATATCTAAAGGGTTAATATCAAAAATATGTGAAGAGCGGCTGGCTCCATGGCAGTGGTTAAGTTGATGCACTCCGCTGCGGCAGCCCAGGGTTCGGATCCTGGGCGTGGACATGGCACCACTCATCAGGCCACGTTGAGGCAGCATCCCACATCCCACAACTAGGAGGACCTGCAACTAAGATATACAGATATGTGCGGGGGGTTTGGGGAGATAAAGCAGAAGAAAAAATATGTGAAGAACTCATACACCTCAACAACAAAAAACAAAACAACCCAATTAAAAATCAGGCAAAATATCTGAACAGACATTTTTTTCAAAGAAGATCTACAGATGGCCAACAGGCACATGAAAAGATGTTCAACATCGCTAATTATCAGGGAAATGCAAATCAAAACTTCAATGAGATATCACCTCACGCCCATCAGAATGGCTATAATTAATAAGACAGGAAATAATAAGTGTTGCAGAGGTTTTGGAGAAAAAGGAACTCTCCTACACTGGGGGTGGGAGTGCAAACTGGTGCAGCCACTATGGAAAACTGTATGACTATTCCTCAAAAAATAAAGAATAGAAGTACCATATGACCCAGCTCTTACACCACAGGGTATGTATCCAGAGAACATGAAAACACAAAAGTGTAAAGATATATGCACCCTTATGTTCATTGCAGCATTATTTAAAATAGCCAGGACTTGGAAACAACCTAAGTGCCCACCAAGGGACGAATGGATAAAGAAGATGTGGTACATACACACAATGGAGTACTACGCAGCTGTAAAAAAGATGAAATCTTGCTATTTGCAACAACATGGATGGACCTTGAGGGTATTATGTTAAGTGAAATAAGTCAGATGGAGAAAGTCAAATACTATACAATCTCACTTATAAATAAAAGATAAGAACAACAATAAACAAACACATAGATACAGAGATTAGATTGCTGGTTACCAGAGGGGAAACGGGGAGTGTGGAAGGCAAAAAGGGTGACTGGGCACATGTGAATCTTGATGGACTGTAATTAGTCTTTGGGTGGTGAACATGATGTAGTCTACACAGAAATTGAAATATACTAATGTGCACCTGAAATTCATAGAATGTTATAAACCAATGTTACCTCAAATAAAAAAAAAAGCCAGACCTCAAATTTAATAAAAAGTAATAATTAAATTAAGTTAAATTAAAAAAATACAAAAAGGTGAACTTAGGATAAACCACATGTGACAAATGCTGATGTCATATTCTTTTACTTGAGGAATAGTTATCATTTATTTTGAGAAAATGTATGCAACGAGATGTATCTGCTTGGCTATATAAAAGGACAAAATTTCTTCCTGTCTTTGCAATGTCTTTAGCAGATTGCCTGTGATGTGCATCACATTCTAGTTTAATGCTTATCCAATAATAAAACAGCTTCTCTCTCTTCTACTTTTGTAGAGAGGTTTTTTGGGCTGGCAGATTTTATTTTTAATTATATTTCTCCAACATATGGTATGTGAATCATATCTTAATAAAGCTGTTATTTTAAAACGGAAGGCTACAATACATCATTTTACTCTCTTTCATTTATAATATAATTGTCAAATATTTCCTCTACATACAGTGAGAGCCACATTAGACACTGTATAATTTTTGCTTCACCCACAAACATAATTTAGAAAACTCAAAAGGAAAAGGAGTCTATTTTATTTTGTTTAGCCATATCTTTTTGTTTCTCATCCTCCTTCCTGATGTTCCAAGATTCCTTTCACCGTGTTTTTACTCAGTCCCTGTATTAGTTGGTTCAGGCTGCCATAAAAAATGCTATAAACCGAGTAGCTTAAACAACAGACATTTATTTTCTTATGGTTCTGAAGGCTGGGAGTCTGAGATCAGGGTGCCAATGTGGTCAAGTTCTTGTGAGAGATCTCGTCTTGGCTTGCATACAGCAGCTTTTGCTATGTCCTCATATGGCAGAGAGAAAAACAGAGAGAGAGAGAGATTTTCCTTTTTTTGTAAGGCTACAGTCCTATCAGATTAGGGCCCCATTCTTATGACCTCATTTAACCTTAATTACCTCCATAAAGGCTCTATCACTAGATAAAGTCCCACTGGGGATTAGAGCTTCAACATACGTATTTGGAGAAAACATAATTCAGTTCATAGCCGACTACAAGGTCCCTAGCCTGTCTTCTTTCTTCTCTCCAACTATCAGTGTTTTCTTATGTTTGTTTTATATATAGTGTCCTGGGATTTTAGTTGTACTTAATGAGAAGAAAAGGGATTAACGTATCTATCGCATCTTTCCAGAAGCAGAAGTCCACCCAGGAATAATTTTGATTTCTACACTTCACTTGAACTAGTGACATGTCAACACCAGGAGACTAATGAAAAATGTATAAATAATGTAATATTTACAGCAATAATATACACAAAAAAGCTATACAAATATGTACACTCAAAAAAACCTGAGTGAATCAAAATAGAATTCTACAAAATGTTCAGTAAACCTGCAGGAAAGCAGGAGAGAGAAAACAAACAGAAAACAAAAAATAAAATGGCAGACTTAAGTCCTACATATTAATAATTACATTAAATATAAATAGTCTAATATACCTTTAAAAGACAGAAATTGGCCAAGTGGATTTAAAGAATGACCCAATCATATCCTGACTACAAGTATCTCATTTCAAATCCAATGCGTACAGGTAGGCTGGAAGTAAAGAATGAAAAATGATATGCCATGCAAACATTAACCAAAGACAAGCATGAATGGCTATATTGATATCAGAAAAATAGACCCAAGGCAAGAAGAATATCAGAGATGGGGTGGGGCATTACATAATGATAAAAAGGTCAATATACCAAGAAGACATAGCAATTTTGAATGTGTATGCATCAAACAACAGTATTTCAAAGTATGTGAATCAAAAACTCATGAACAGAAAGGACAAATAGACAAATCCAAAATTAGAATTAGGGATTTCAATGTCCCTATGTCAACAATGGATAGGTTCACTAGACATAAACTCAGCACTGCTATAAAAGAACACAGCAACATCAGCAACTAAAAAGATACAAAAGATATTTATAGCATATTCCACCCTCAACAGCAGAATACACATTATTTTCAACCATCTGTGAAACATATACCAAAATAGAGGATATCTTGGGCCATAACACAAACCTCAACAAAATTAACCTAATGGAAATAACTTTGAGTGTGTTGTCTGGTGACAATGGAATCAAACTAGATATCAATAATAGAAAAATAACAGGAAAATTTCCAAATACTTGGAAAATAAACAGCACACTTCTAAACAATCTATGAGGAAGTCTTAAGGGAAATCAAAATATGTATTGAACTGAATGAAAAGTAAAATGCGACATACTAAAGTTTGTTGGGCATAGTTAATGCTGTGCTGAGAGGAAAATTTATAACACTAAATGCTTACATTGGAGAACAGAATGAGTCTCAGATAAATAATCTAAGCTCCCAGCTAAGAAAACTATAAACTCAAAGCAAGCAGAAGAAAAGAAATAATAAAGATAATAGCAGAAATTAATGTGGTGAAAGAAAAAGCTGATTATTTATATAGATCAATGAATTTGGAAAACTTTAGCTAGATTTACAAAGAAAAAAAGAAAGGAGACATAAATTACAAATATCAGGAATGAAATGGTGATACCACTACAGACCCTGAAGACATCAAAAAGATGGTAAGATATGAACAAATCTACAGGCATAAATTTAACAGCATAAATGAATGGATAAATTCTTTGAAAAGTAAAAATTATCATAATTCATTCAATATGAAATAGATATTGGAATAGATGTATAGCTATTAAGAAAATTTAGTTATTAATTTAAAAATCATAAGTAAAAAGAAATCTTCAAGTCAAGATGGTTTTATTGGAGAATTCTCCAAACATCTAAAAAAGAATTCTCACCATTGAGGGCATTATGCTGAGATAAGTCAGAGAAATACAAATACTGTATGATATCACTTATATGTGGAATCTAAAAAAGCCAAACTTGGGGCTGGCCCTGTGGCATAGTGGTTAAGTTCAGTGCACTCCAACTCAGCAGTCTGGGTTCATGAGTTTGGATCCTGGGCACAGACCTACATCACTCGTCAGCTATGCTGTGGCGGTAACCCACATATAAAGTGCAGGAAGATTGGCACAGATATTAGCTTGGGGCTAATCTTCCTCAAGCAAAAACATAAGAAAGCCAACCTCATAAAAAACGGAGTAGAATGGCAGTTACCAGGGCCATGGGGAAAGGGGAATAGGGAGAGGTTGTTTAAGGGTACAAACTTGCAACTAGTAGGTGAATAAGTTCTGTATATCTAATGCACAGCATAGTGATTATAATTAACAATACTGTATTATAAACTTCAAAGTTTCTAAGAGGCTTGATCTCAAGTTCTCACCATAAAAAAGAAATGATAATTATGTGACATGATAGAGGTGTTAGCTAACACTATGATGGTAATCATATTGCAATGTATAAATGTATCAAACCAACACATCCTACACCTTAAACTTACAATGTGATATTTCAATTATATCTCAATAAAAATTTTTAAAAATGAATTATCACAAATTCTACACAACCATTCCCAAAAAATACAAGAGGGAAGAGCACTTCCCAACATATTTTATGAAGCTAGTATTACCCTGATACCAAAGCCAGATAAAGACAGCATAAAAAAAGAAATCTATGCATTAATATCCCTTGTGAATATCAATGCAAAAAACCCTAACAAATTATTATCAAGTGTAAATTAGAAATGTAAAAAAAAAAGGACACAAAATGACGAGCAGAGTTTAATTTCAGGGATGCAAGACTGGTTTGATATTTGAAAATCAATTGATGTAATCCATCAGATTAACAGGCAAAAGATGAAAATTCACATGATAGTGTCAATTGATGCAGAAAAAGTATTTGACAAATTCAATAGTACTCAGAAATTTTAAAAAATAGGAATACGGGATACATTCCTCAACTTGATAAAGAACATCTACAGAAAACATTATAGCTACTATCATAGTTAATGGTGAAAGACTGAACCATTTTCCCTGAGATTGGGAACAAGGCAAGTATGCTGCCCTCACCACCGCTTTTCAAATATGACTGAAAATTTCAGCTAATCCAATAAGGAAATAATAGGCATACAGATTGAAGAGAAAGAAATAAAATTGTCCTATTTGCAGATGACATGATCTTCTACACAGAAAATCTCAACTAATCGACAAACGAAACAAACCTCCAGAACTCACTCTTAGAAGTGATTTTAGCACTGCTGCAGGATACAAGATCAGCATGTAGAAATCATTTTTATTTCTCTATACTAGCAATGAACACGTGAACACTGAAATTAAAATGATGATATAATTTAAAATCCTTAAAATAAATACTTAGGTCTAAATTTCATATAACATACATAGAATTTGTATGTTGAAAATTATAAAACACTATCAAATCAAAGATTCAGTTAAATGGAGAGACATACTGGGTGCATGGATGAGAATATTCAACACAGTAAAGATGTCAATTCTCCCTAAAATGGTATTCAGGTTTAGTGCATTTCTATCAAAACCCCAGCAAGATTTCTTTGTAGATATGATGAAATTATTCTAATATTTGTATGTAAGGGCAAAGGAACTAAAATGGCCAAAAAGTTTGGAAAAGAAGAATAAAATGGGGGGAATAAACCCACATGATTTCAAAATTTATTTTTTAGCTACAGTAATCAAGACTGTGTGGTATTGGCAGAGGGATAAACACAGAGATCAACTGAACAGAACAGAAAACCCAAAAATAGCCCCCAAAAAGTACGGCTCATTTATTTTTGACAAAGACACAAAATCAATTCAATGAAGGATGAATAATCTTTTCAACAAATGGTGCTGGAGCATTTTGGACATCCACAGGGGGAAAAATAAATCTCATCCTAAACATCATATCTTATACAAAAATTAACTCAAAGTAGATATATGTAAAACAAAGCTTTAGAATGTTTAGAAGATAACCTGGGAAAAAAATTAGGAGACTAGGAGACGTAGGCTTGGTGAAGAGTTCTTACGCATGACAGCAGAAGCACAATCCATTTTAAAAAATAGCTAAACTGGAGTTCATTGAAATTTAAAACTTTCCTCTGTGAAAGTCATATTTAAGAGAATCAAAAAACATGCCACAGACCAGTAGAAAATACTTGCCAACCACGTATCTGATAAAGAACTCATATATAGAACATATAAAGAATCCCCAAAATTGAAGAGTAAAAAATAAATTAAATATTATCAAAGGAAGTGAAAAGACATTTCATTGAATAAGATGGGCAAATGGCAAATAAACTCATAAAAAGATGGCCAACATCACTCACCAGTAAGGCAATGCAAATTAAGACATTAGCAAGATAACACTATATACCTATTAGATCCATTACCAAAAAAAAAAAAAATTAGTGATGAAATCAATGGCTTCAAGGATATAGAGAAACTGGTTTTCCCTTTTATTGCTGGAGTGAATGTAAAATGTTAAAGCCACTCTGGAAAATATTTGAGTAGTTTCATAAAATACTAAATGTATGATCATCATATGGACCCAAGAAGGGTACTCCTATATATTTATCCTAGTGAAATAAAAACTATGTCCACATAAATACCTATGCACAATTGTTTATAGCAGGTTTATTGTAATAGCAAAAACCTGCAAAAAACCCACAAAATGTCTTTCTGTTGGTTAATGGTTAAACAAACTATATGGTATATCCACACCATGGAACACTGCTAAGCAATGAAAAGTGACAACTATTGGTACATGCAACAACTTGGATGTATTTTAAGGAACATATGCTGAGTGAAAAAAGCCAATCCCAAAAGTTACATAGTGTATTATTCCATTTATACAATATTCTTCAAAATAAAAAGTATTGTAGACAGATTACTGGCTACCCTGTGTCAATGAAAGAGAGGCTTCTATAAGTATAAGCTGAGAAACTGATTTTAAAACTTATATGAAAATTTGGGGCCGGCTTGGTGGCACAGCAGTTAAGTTTGCACTTTCTGCTTCAGCTGCCTGGGGTTTGCTTGTTCGGATCCCGGGTGTGGACCTACGCACCACTTGTCAAGCCATGCTGTGGCAAGTGTCCCACATATAAAGCAGAGGAAGATGGGCACGGATGCTAGCTCAGGGCCAGTCTTCCTCAACAAAAAAAAAGAGGAGGATTGGCAGTGGATGGATGTTAGCTCAGAGCTAATCTTCCTGAAATTAAATAAATAAAATTTATATGAAAATTTAAAGTACTTAGAATAGGCAAAATCATACTTTAAAAGAGGAACAGTGATTCAGGACTTTATAATGTGTGACATCAAAGCTAAAATAATCAAGACAGTACAATATTAGCATAAAGGCATATAAAGAGTTTAATGCAACAGAAGAGCACATAAACCCAGTGTCATACTGACAACTCATTTTCAAGGCAGGCAGCAAAGCAATATAATGGAGAAAGCAAAGGCTTACCAGCAATTGTTCTGGGAAAACTAGATATTCATATGAGCAAAAATGAAACCTCAAGTGCTACCATGAAGAAAAGTTAATTTGAGATGAATCATAGCACCTAGATGTTAAAGTTAAAACTTTAGAAGACATAATGAGACTGTCTTTGTTACCTTGAAAGAGGAAAATATTTCTCAGGCAAGACAGAGAAAATAATAATCAAAAAAGAAAAAGGAAATTACCTTTCACTAAATTTTTTAAATCAAAAGACAGTATTCAAAAACGAATAGGCAAGCCACAGATTGAGAAAAATATTAGCAAAATATATATCTGACAAAATTCTTTTATCAAGAATATATTAAGAAACTGTTAAAACTGCATAATAGGGGCTGGCCCCGTGGCCGAGTGGTTAAGTTCGCGCGCTCCGCTGCAGGCGGCCCAGTGTTTCGTTGGTTCGAATCCTGGGCGCGGACATGGCACTGCTCATCAGACCACGCTGAGGCAGCGTCCCACATGCCACAACTAGAAGAACCCACAACGAAGAATACACAACTATGTACCGGGGGGCTTTGGGGAGAAAAAGGAAAAAATAAAATCTTTAAAAAAAAAAAAAACAAAAAAACTGCATAATAAAAAGACAAAAGAAACAATAAAAATGGCCAAAAGACCTATTCATACATGTCACAAAGAAAGATATTCAAATTTTCATGATGAAGCATATGAAAAAAGTTCTCAACACGTTTACCTCTTTCACAAAAATTGATTCAACATAGATTACAGACCTAAATATAAAGGCAAAACGAGAAAATTTCTAGAAGATAACAAAGGAGAAAATATAGGTAACTTTCAGTTTGGTGATGGCTTTTCAGATACAACCTAAAGGCATAATCTGTTAAAGAAAAGATTGATAAGTTGGATTTCATTAAAGTTAACATCTTCTGCTCTATGAAAGACACCATTAAGGAAAAGACAGGCACAGATGGGTAGAAAATGTTTGTGAATCACATATCTGACAAAGTGCCTATATCCAGAATATGCAATTAACACATAAAACTCACAATAAGAACACACACTTCCCAATTTAAAAATGGGCAAAAGATCTCAAAAGACGCCTTACTAAAGAATTTAACCAGATGGAAAATAAGCATATGAAAAGATGCTCAACATCATATATCATTAGGGAAATACAAATCAAAACAAGAATGAAATACTACCACACATCTAAAATGGCTAAAATCCAAAAAAGTGACAACCCAAAGTGCTGACAAGGATGTGGAACAAGAGGAACTCTCATTTGTTGCTGGTTGGACTGCAAAATGGTACAGCCACTTTGGAAGATGTTTTAGCAGTTTTTTACAAAACTAAGCATATCTTTATGATGTGCTTAGCATGATCCAGCAATCATGCTCCAAGGTATTTACTCAAATCAGTTGAAAACTCATGTCCACACAAAAACCTGCACAGGAATGTTTATAGCAGATTTATTTATAATTTCCAAAACTCGGAAGCAATCAATATGTCCTTCAATGAGTGAACAAACTATTGTACATCCATATGCAGGAATATTATTCAGTGATAAAAATAAATATGCTCTCAAGCCATGAAAAGACAAGGAGAAGTCGTAAATGCATATTGGCAAGTGGAAGAAGCCAATATGAAAAGGCTGCATACTGTATGATTGCAACTATATGACATTCTGGAAAAGGCCAAACTATGGAGACAGTGAAAAAAATCCGTGGTTGCCAGGAATGGGAGTGAGGGAGGAAGAGCTGTTTAAATAGTTGGATCATAAGGGAATTTTAGAACAGGGGAACTATTTTATATGATACTATAATGGTGGATACATGTCATTACATTATACATTTGTCAAAACCCATAGAATGTACCTCCCAACACAGAAAAGCTCAGGACCATATAGCTTCACCAGAGAATTCCACCACACATTTAAAGAATTAACACCAGTTCTTCTAAGACTCATTGAAACAATTGAGGAAGAAGAAACACTTTAAGCTCATTCTATGAGGTCAGCATTACCCGGATACCAAAGGCAAAGATACTACAAGAAAAGAGAACTACAGACCAATATCTCTGATGAACAATGATGCAAAAATCCTCAACAAAATAATAGTAAACTGATTTCAACAGCACATTAAAATACTATATGTCCTTACCAAGTGGATTTATTTCTGAAATGAAAGGATGATTCAACATACAAAAACCAATCACTGTAATACACTGTACAGTCATGCACTGCATAATGACATTATGGTCAATGACGGACTGCATATATGACAGTTGTCCCATAAGATTAGTACCATATAACCTAGGTGTGTAGTAGGCTATACTATATAGGTTTGTGTAAGTACCATAGGAGAGGAAGGCATTTTCTTCTACCCTTCCAGGTTCTTCTGGCTGGTCTGAGTTAAATTGACTTGCGACAGAGTAACAGGAGAAAAACAAACAAAAGTTTAATAACATGTATACGTGGGAGAAACCCAGGATAATTGAGTTACTTGTCAAAATGGCCTAAGCCCTCAGCTAAAGGTAAAAGATGTTGGAGTTGGGAGAGTCAGGGCCTTCAAAGGGAAGGAAGTCAATTCACAGGTAGATGAAAAGGAGCAAACGTTTGGAAAATAAGTGTTTGGCCACACCGAAACAGAAGAACATAGAGGGGAGCCCAACAAACAGACTTTTCTAGGTTCCTCTCTGTCTACCACCTAGTTCATATTATGCTAAGGTGATAGCTCACTTCCTGAGACAGGTTTTTTTAATCTGAATTCTTTTAGGCAGTTAAGGAGAAGATAACAGGAAAAACTTTCTGAGCCTTTTGTTTCTTAAAAATAATCAGCCTAAAATAACCCTCATGTTAAAGAGGCTCATTTTGGGGTGGCGAATTTTGTTCACCTTCAGTACATTCTATGATGTTTGCACAATGATGAGATTACCTACTGACACATTTCTCAGAAGGTATCCCCCATTATTAAGTGACACAGGGCTGTCTTAACAGAATGAAGGACAAAAACATGATCATCTTAATGCAGAAAAATATTTTGCAAAGTTTAACCTTTCATGACAAAAACACTCAACAACCTAGGAATAGAAGGAAACTACCTCAACGCAATAAAGACCATTTATGAAAAGCCTGCAGTTAACATCATATCTTAAATTTAAAAATTAATCATACACCTACATTAATACCCCACAGTTATGCACCCTCATATTTATCCAAGAGAATCCAAAATATATGTCCATAAAAAGAGCTACATACTAATACTCATAACAATTTTATTCATAGCGGCCAGAAACTGAAAACAACTCAAATGGCCATTAACAGGAAAAATCATAAACTCTACTAGACATTTAAAATTGAATGAACTATGTATACGTACAATAGTATACATGAAGCTATCAGACATTATGCTGAGAAAATGAAGCTGGGCACATAAATTACATATTGTATTTTTCCAGTTATGTGAAATTTTAGAATAACCAAAAGCAATCTATTGTGACAAAAAAAAAAGAAGAATCTTCTGGAGGTGATCACTGGAAGATGTATGGAGGAAACTTTCTGGGATGATAAATAACTGCATAAATCTGTCAAAACTCATTTGATTGTATATTGAATATATGTACATTGGAATGTATGTAAATTTTACCTAAAACCTGTTAAAAATTATTATCATGCTCTAGTTAGTAGTTGGTGAGTGTGCTTTTCACAGTTGTGTGAGTTACCTATTCTTAAACTAATTTATGTTGTTTTTTATCCTTGAGAGATTCCTTAATATATAGAACATAGTGGGAGCTAGGTTTCTCCTTGTTAGGAAAGTGATGTACATACATGGAAAAAGAGAAGAGTAGAATACGCTCTGTGCTTAGAGATTAGAGTTGGATGGATCAGTGTGTACTTATTTATTTATATATAGATGTATAGATAGATATATACATAGAAAATATATATACGTTGAGAAATACATATAAATAGAACATAGAAAAAATATATAGAAATTTATATTTCTTATCTCTGTTCACTGGGAGAGCCCAGAAGCAAAGATACACTGTTAGCAATGAATATACCCAGCACCCAGATCTTAATTTCTAAATTCCATACTCCAAAGGTTACCAGGGCTACTTAGGGATGTAGCTGATTCTATGGTTTGGACAGGAAAAATACAAAATGAGCCTGGAATTTATCTCTGTTTCAGAAAGTGAGGAATTGCTCAAATCTCTTTGAGAACCACCTTAAAGGTGATCCCACTGCCCAAATCTGAAGCAAAATATGTATCAAAATTAATTATAATTGTAAAATTGAAAACGCATTGAATAAAATTAAAATTACATTGATATATACACACACATGAATGAATTAATGAATAAGTAAATATATAAATAAACGAATGAATGCTGAATACATGAATGATGGAAGGGAAAATTATTACTAAATATAGCTCTTCAATTCTAAATACAAGAAAAAACACAAAGTTAGAAAATCATTAATGAATGCTGGAACTCATAGGTAGAAGAATTATGAGCAAGAGGATATTTATGTAGTCTAAAAGTAGCTACACTAAATTTCTCATTAATTATAAGAAGGAAAATAGTAACTTTACAGGGGAAAAACCCAGCAGACCTCACCTAAACCAAACATTCAAAGCTACCATTATCAATTTTGGGACAAACCATCCTCATGTGTCTCTTAAATGATGCATTGAAAAGGACAAAACGTCACATTTGTGGTACTCTCTTCAAAAAGTGCACAACCTAACTTAATCATTAGGAAACATTTGACAAACCCTGAGTATATTCTACAAAGTAGCTACACTTCAAAATGTCAAGGTCAACAAACAGAAAGATTGTGGAAGTGTCTCGGATTGAAACAGACTAAAGAGTTATGGCAATAAATGCAATGTGTGATTGTGAATCAAACTTGGACTGAGAAAAATAAATTTCTCTAAAGGACAGCATTGGGAAACCTGACAAAGTTGGAATATGGCCTCTGGGCTAGGTAGTAGTGGTATGATGTTTAATGGGAACTCCAAAAAAGAGGCCCTAAATTTTAGTGTTTGTCAGTTTCCATGGACTAACTGATTTCAAGCTTCCAATAGTTTAACAAAGGGCTTTTAAAATTCCTAAATATGTAACAATCATCCAGCTCCATCACACCATTAGAATAGTATTCTATCAATTCTAAAATTCTTGATTTTTATAACCATACTATCATTGCTTAAGAAAGAGTCTTTTTTTTCCCTTGGGAAAACCTATTAAAGTACTTATGAAAAAAGGGAAAATGTTTTAAAATTACTTTCTAGTGGTACAGAAAAAATAAGGTGTCTCTGTGTGTTTTTACAGAGATAACAATAAAGCAAGTGGAGAAAATGTAAATGATTTGTGAATCTAGGTATAGAATATTTGTGGGTTTCTTGTATTATTTTTGTAATTTTTTGGAAGTTTATATATATACGCACATAATTGTGTGCTATATATAAATTATATAGAGTATATATTGTACAATTGATAATTAAATACATATTTTGAAGTAGATGATGAACTGGAAACTGTGGATGGGATACTGCTTTAGAAAATGTAGTCAGGGAAGGATTTTCTGACATAGTGACATTTTAGTCAAAGTGTGAATGATGAGAAAGCCAGTCATACCAAGACCTATGTTACACGTAAATTATGTTTCAATAAGGCTGGGGAAAAATAAATTTACAAAAAGAAAAAAATATGGTGCAAGATTTTAGGTCAAGGAAGCAAATGATAAAAAGGCATTGGACCTGAGCAAAATGGAGAACTGGGGGAAGCAGAGATTTGTGGGTTTGGAAGAGAATGTCTTATCTGGCAGCTCAGATAAATATTAATACAGGAGATGTATATTTTATATGTTTTCATGCAATTTAAATTATTTTTTCATTTTATGTCTAGATTTAAGGACAGTGACAACATGGATTGAGGACAAATATGTTTATCCTTTATTACCTATCTCAGTACCCTGCTGAGAAAATAAACTTAATAAACAGTTGTTGGCCCATTGCTTGGTATTTCTTATTTCAGTTTAAACCAGGTCACCTGTCCATGAAAGTGTGACATCTTTCAGAACACGGATCAAATAGTTAAAATTTCAGTTAGGCTAACACTCTTTTTCAGCATTTCTTAATTCTTGTTAGTAAAAGCATTTGATGTCTTCTGAGGTAAACGTGACATGTGAATAAACCTAATTGCGTTACTACATCATCTGGTACTAGTCTATAGCTGAGTAGTCATTGAGTCAGAATAACGATGGTGTTATGTGCCATCATAGGAAGTTTCCTGTTTATAGTGAGAGGGAAAGAGAATAGACTTTGAAGAACCATCTTTGGATTGCTTAAATCTTTTACTTGAACTTTACTTGTGCTACGGTTTAGTTATTTTGTAAAAGACTTTTAAAAGTTTGTAATTATTGGTAGATGATTCTCGTCTTTTAAATATTTATTATATTGCTTCAACAAGAAAGATTAAGTAATTGAACTAATTAAGGATAGTCTAATATTTGTAATGAGCTCACCTTAAGAGTTAATAAGCCAATAAGCATGAGATCTCATTTCGAGGTCACAGTCTTGGTGAAATGGACAGTGTAGGACAGGTCCATGCTGGTCATGAAAGAAGCAGTGGAAAAAAATCTGTAATAATATTGGACGCTGATCACTGACTAGGACAACAGAAGCGGGCATCTCATTTTTCCCAAGATATTTTGAAGCATGACTGCTCTCCAGAATGTCTTTCTAAATTGACTTCTTAAATCAGGATTCAGTCACAGTTAAGCCATGCTCTAAGGGAATTCAAAAATGCTGCGATAAACTGTAACTAAGGAAGGAGTCCTAGACTTTGCAAAGCATACCTTGAGACCAATTTGAAATACTCATAGGAATGGGCAATTTCTGACACTACATTTTTCTTCACTTGCTGCACCCTAAAATGTATCTCTTTCTTTTGAGCATTATGTTAAGATTAGGTTAATTTTTTTTTGGGGGGGGGGGGGGGGGGGGAGAAATCCTACTCCTTAATCTATGAGCATATCGGCTGGCCATTTGGAACAAATGTTATCACACGTTTTCACATGCAAACTAGTGAGCAGTGACCATACAATTGCTTTCATTTGTAGACCTTCTGTTTCATTCCATCAATTATATATCACTACCTAATAAAGCTATTGGTTTTCAGTATACAAATATAATTACAGAAATTATGTTTTATTAAAATATTAGCTAAATGAAGTAAGCGTATTTTCCCATTGACTAAACTGAGCCTCAATGAGTTGAAAAAATTTCATAGAATTTCATAGTTGCTAAGTACAGAGTTAAAACACTTTATCCCAAATCTTCTGATATCTAGTCTTGTGTGCTTTTTAATAGTTTTAAAATTGAGTTTTTCCCTGTTTAAGTCATTAACACTTCTGGAATTAATTTTTGTGTGTAGTAGGAAGTAAAACTCTATTATTCCTTAACACGCAGTCATTTTTATCATCATCATTGTTTGAAATATCCATAATTTTTCCAGTGACTTCCATGTGACTTTTGTCATATTTTGAGTTCCCATATCGCTGTGCTTCTGCTTCCAGGCTCTTTATATTGTTCTTTTGATCAAGTATTACAACCCCTGTGCTAGTGGCACACGGTTTTAATTGTTATAACTTTATAATAATTTTTGGTAATAGTAGGATATTCTTCATTATTTTTCATCAAAAAATTGACTGTGGCTACTATTGAACATTTATTTTACCCTTATGCAGTTTAGATTCCATTAGTCAAGTTCCATAAACTTCTTGTTGAGATTTTAAAAATAACATTACATTAAATTTAGAGGTTAACTTAGAAAGAGTTGATTTTCTTACATTGGTGTCACAATGAACATGACATAGCATTTTCATTTAATAAGCACCTTTATTTTCCAAGTAAGCTTTCCACAATATATAACAGACTTATCTCTTGTTTCTACTTCAGTAATGGTAATGGTAGTCTAGACACCTATAAGCAAATGTGTATTAATTATTTCAGTGAGTTTTCTTGAGGTAAACACAACAGCTATAACTTGTCTTACTTAGAGAATATACAGCTTCCTTTCTCAAATTAACGAGAATCAATTGCAAACTCTTGGTTATTTGAACTTAGTTCCTCAATCCTTCTGATACTCAGTGATAATTATTATTAAAATAGAGCATAATTTTCCCTGAATATCTGGACTTATCTTTTATAAATCAAAATATTTTTATAAAATTGATATTTTAACTTCAAAATAGCCTACAGATTTTATACACAGATGTGTGTATGTATGTACATGTATATACAGTTGCAATTAAACGTTTATGAGCACTTATTGCTTAGAAAAACACAAATTATTGAAAAAAATTTCATCTCATATACTTTCCCAGAATCCTTTGACATTAAAGTGATTATCTTTTATGATCTGCACCATGTTTTCTATAGATTAGTCACATAGATTGTATCATCATGATATCACCAACCTGAGAATCCTATAGCTAATTCCATTTCCAAGCATTGCACAATAAAGCAAACCATCCTTCAATTATACTGTGCTATTTTCTATAAGGGATACTCATAAGTGTTTTTGAATTGTTGTTTCCTTGGATGCATTCGATGTTTAGATTACTGTTATATTTATTATCTTCTTTAATCAATAAAAAATGATACTAGGCATTATACCAGTTATACAAATAAAAAATAAGGAGTTTAAAGGTTAAGTAACTAGCCCCAGACAGCACGGTTAATAAGTGGAACAGACTAGAAAATTCAGTTATGTCTGACACCAAAATCAATATTATTA
Organism: Equus quagga; assembly: GCF_021613505.1. Classification (NCBI taxonomy): domain Eukaryota; kingdom Metazoa; phylum Chordata; class Mammalia; order Perissodactyla; family Equidae; genus Equus; species Equus quagga. The sequence goes on from NC_060276.1 coordinate 95,551,409, forward strand.
AATACTTCTGCATGCCATTCCAAGAATAATGGGGGGAAACAATCCTAATAAGTCTATGGTTAAATGCTGATTATGTACTTACTGATTTGAGAGATTATCTGAAGTTCACATTGACATTTATTTGCTTGCATGAGTACATGTTCACTGACACTGAAAGACCTTGACAAAACTTGAGGATCTCAGGGCCATCTATCACTATTCATGCTTTTTTCAAACCAATGTTCACATGTGTGGGAGAGAGAGGCTATCCCAGCAGACAAGTAAAATCTTATAAAACCAGAAATATTCAAAACTAATGACCTCAATGTGAGTAATATTCTTCAGTATCTTTGAGTTAAGTGTGCTTTGGAGCATTTCGATTATTGTGTTTTTCTATAGAGAAGGAAGACTTGAAAAAATATATTTCATTAGTTATGGAACATATTGTGAGTAGGTAGACTTAAAGGTCATATGTTCTCACACAAGAAGAACCCATCAGTTTAATTCTAGAGTGAAGTAAGGATGTAATAATTTCAATTATTCCTGAAGAACTAGAAATAATTAGCAAAACTAATTATATTGGTCTGGCCTGAGGTTAACAGCTGGCAAAGAGTGACACTTGGTTCTCTACAAAAGACAAGCAATTATAAATGTTTGCTTAAATTCATTGCGAATGGATTTTATGAAAATCAAATTTATGTTAATATGCACAAAGTTCTGAGTAAGCACGTCAATGGATAATACATCCAAGCTTAAGATCAGAGTATCAGACGTGTTATGGATTGGTAGGAAGCAAAATGATACACTCACACGGAGTAAGAGGTTAACTTTCCAATTTAATTTTCTTAAAGTACAAATTCTTATCAGATGTGAAGTGGCAGCTTAGGGTAGAAGCAGATGCAACAATTTTCAGCATAACTTACCTTGGTCCCTGGAGTCCCTAACAATAGGAACACAAATGCTGGTGACAAGGGTTGTACAAGGTAAGATCAATTCTTGTTATCAAACTGCCCCTTTTGACTCAGGTCTTGAGTCACCAAACGGAAATAACTTATACCAACAACTGAAACACTTCTGCTTACGGAAATTTTTATTAACCTTGTGTTCTCCCTGTGCTTGGATCAAATTCAACACCAAAAAGGGAATATACTTTCCTAAGGAAGAAGGTAGACTTTCTTTGAGCGGTATTCCTCACTCCAGCTTTCTGGTGTTCAAAAGAATCCTGTTCCCCACTCCCTGGCTGATTTGATCGCCTTTTATCTGGAGTCGTCTGGTAGACAATTGGACGACACATGGAGCTATTAGCCAGATAAAGCAGAAAAATTAAATAGTTTTTATTTCAAAAAGAGCTGGGTATCTGCCGATATTTTTAACTTATATCTATGTTTACTTAGAATGTTGGCTATGCTCTAATGTGAATGCTTCCTAATCTACTAGTTTGAGTGCTAGTTCTGTCTTTATCTACTACATTTGATTGACCAGAAGGTTTCTGCGATAGATCTTGATGAAAAGTTCAAGGAATACAGGTACAGTGGGGAAGACTGCTTCTAACTTTAATGATGACTTTAAAGAAAGAAAATTATTAATTCAAAGTTATAAATTCCCAGCTTATGGCACCATTTTCATTAGTCCCCAAAAGTTAACTCAAAGACTTCAGACTAGCACAGGCAAAAATCATGTAAAAAGTCTATTTCTGAGGATTATTGAATTATCATATGGATTGATTTCACAGCCTCACTAAGTTTCTTATGTGAAAGATAGAGGGATAAAAGGTCCCCTATCTCTTAGGATCTTGAAAAATAAGATGGTGCTGTTTGAATAGATTCGGAGGCTCTCTGAGTACCTCAAACATTGCTTAGCCTCCCTTGCTAGTAGAAGCATCTTCTTTGTCCCAAGTGAGATGACGTTCCAGTTCTTTTTTTAACGGCTTTATTCAGATATACTTCACATACCATACAATCTACCTAATTCGAGTATCCAACTTGATGAACATACTCACAGATATGTGCAACAATCCCCATAGTCAATTTTAGAACTTTTCATCTCCTCAAAAAGAAACCACATATGAGGGCTCTAAAATAGTCACACTCTTGGAAACAGAAAGTAGAGTGGTTTTTGCCTGGGGCAGAGGGAGGGGGAAAATGAATGTGTATAGAATTTCAGTTTTGCAAGATGAAAAAGTTTCAGAGATCTGTTGCATAACATCATGCATACAGTTAACACTACTGTACTGTACATTTAAAATGGCAAAATTTTATGTGTTTTTTACCACAGTAAAAACATTATACCCTTTAACTATCATGCCTCTATTCACCCTTCCCCACAAGGCTTAAGTAACCACTAGTCTACTTTCTATGTCTATAGGTTTGTCTATCCTGGACATTTCATGTAAAAGGAATCATGTAAAATGTGGTCTTTTGTGCCTGGCTTCTTTCCATTAGCATAATGTTTTGAAGGTGCATCTATGTGGCAGCATGTATCAGTACTTCATTCCTCTCAATGGCTGAGTAATATTTCACTGTATTGATATACCATGTTTGTTTATCCATTCATTGGTTTATGGATATTTATCTTGTTTCCACCTTTTCACCGAGTTAAATAATGCCACTAGGAATGTTTATTTTTCTTGGGTGTATGTGTAAGATTGGAATTGATGGGTCATCTGGTCACTGTATATTTAACTATTTGAGGAACTGTCAGACCTTTTACATTCCCACTTGCAGTGGATGATGGTTTCCATTTTTCCACATCCTAATCAACACATATTATTTTCCCATTTTTGAATTATGTCCATCCTAGTGGGTGTGAAGTTATCTATCACATTGTGGTCTGGATTTCCACGTCCCAGGTGATTATTGCTATTGAGCACCTTTCCATATGCTTATTGGACTTTCTTATATCTTCTTTGGAGAAATGTCCATTTAGATTCTTTGCAATTTTTAAATTGTGCAGTCAGTCCTTATTATTGAGTTGTATGAGGTTTTTATATAGTCTAGATAACTATCAGATATGTAACTATCCCTTATCAGATATATGATATGCAAATATTTTTTCCATTCTGTGGGTTGTCTTTTCACTTACTTGATGGTATACTGTAAAGCACAAAAGTTTTTAACTTTGATGAAGCTCTCTTTATATGTATATCTAATTTGTTGCTTGTGCTTTTGATGACACATCTAAGAATCCATTGCCAGATCCAAGGTCATAAATATTTACCTCTATGTTTTCTCCTAAATTTTTTGTAGCTTTAGCTCTTTTACATATGTCTTTGACCTATTTTGAGTTAATTTCTGTATGTGGTGGGAGGTAAGGGTCCAACTTCATTCATTTGCATGTGACTATCTACTTGCCCCAGTACCATTTGTTGAAAACGCTATTCTTTCTCCATTGAATGGTCTTGCTACACTTGTTGAAAATCAGTTGAACATAGACATGCGAGTTTATCTCTGGACCATTAATTGTATTCCATCAATCTGTAGGTCTATCCTAGTCCAGTACCACACTATCTTGATTGCTGTTAGTTTGTAGAATTTTTTGAAATTTGGAAAGTGTGAGTAATCCTTTGTTATTCTTTTTCAAGATTATTTTGGCTATTCTGGGTCCATTGCAATTTGATATTAACTTTAGAATCAATTTAGCAATTTCTACAAGGAAGTCAGCTGGGATCCTGCTAGGGATTGCCTTGAAATTGAGGATAAATGAGGGGAGTATCACAATCTTAACAATATTAAGTCTTCCAGTCCACAAACATGTTATTCCATTTATTTAAATCTTTTAAAATTTCTATTGACAATGTTTTGTAATTTAAAGGGTACAAGTTTTGCACTTCTTTTTTTAAAGTTCTAAGTATTCTATTATTCTTGATATTATTATAGATGAAATTTTTTTAAATTTCATTTTCAATATTTTATTGAAAATGTACAGGAATATTATTGATTTTCATGTATGGATATTTTATCCTGAAGCTTTGCTTAACTTGTTTATTAGTTCTAGAAGGCTTTTACTGGATCCCTTAGGATCTTTCTGTACACAAGATCGTGTCATTTGCAAATAGAAATAGTTATATTTCTTCCTTTTTAATGTGGATGTCTTTATATTTATTTTTCTCATTTAATTATCCTGGCTTGAACCTCCAGTACAATATTGAATAGAAGTAGCAAGAGTAGGCAACATTGTCTTGTTCCTGTTCTTAGTGGAAAAACTTTCAGTGTTATAACCTCAAGTACGTTGCTACCTGTGGATATTTCACAGGTGCCCTTAACAGGTTGAGGAAGTTCCTTTCTATTCCTGATTTGCTGAGTGTTTTCTGTTTAAATTTTGAAAGGTTTTAGATTTTGTCAAATGCTTTTACTGCAACAATTGAGATGATCATGTGATTTTTTGTTTTTTATTCAACTGACAGATTGTATTACTTTAATTAATTTTTGTATGTTGAACCATCGTTGCATTCTGGGATAAACCCCACTTAGTCACAGAGTATAGTTCTCCTTATATGTTTCTGTATTTGGTTTGCTAGTATTTTGTTGAGGATTTTTGCATCCATAATCATGAGATATGTTGTTCTGTAATTTTATTTTCTGGTGATATCTTTGTCTTGTTTTGGTGTCAGGGTTACACTGGGCTCATGGAATAAGTTGGGAACTATTCTCTTTTACTTTTTGGAAAAGTTTGTAAAGAATTGATCTTAATTCTCCTTTAAATGTTTTTAGAATTCAGCAGCAAAGCCATTAGGATCTGGACTTTCCTTTTTTGTAGTTTTTTGGTTTTTTTAAAATTCTAATTCAATGTCTTTACTTGTTATAGGCTGCTCAGATAGTCTATCTCTTCCTCAGTAAGTTCTGGTAGTCTGCATCTTTTTAGATGTTTGTCCGCTTCATCTAAGTTATATAATTTTTGGCATAAAATTGTACATAGTATTCCTATATAATCATTTTTTTCCTGTAAGATGAGTAGTAGTGCCCCCATTTCATATCTGATTCTATAAATTTTATTCTTCTCTCTTTTTTAATTAGTTAGTCTAGCTAAAATTTGACAATTTTTTGATCTTTTCAAAAAGTCAGCTTTTGGTTTCATTGATTTTCTCAATTTTTTCTATTTTTTATTAATCTCTATTTTAAACTTTATTTGCTTCATTCTGCTTGCTTTAGATATAGTTTGTTCTTCATCTTCCATTTTTTAAGGCAAAAGATTAGGTTATTGATTTGAGATATTTCTTACTTTTTAATATAGGCTTTTATAGCTGCAAATTTCCCTCTAAGCATTACTTTAGCTGCAGCCCATAAGTTTTGATATGTTGTGCATCGATTTTCATTCATCTAAAACTATTTTCTAATACTCCTTTTGCATTCTTTTTAATCCATCCATTATTTAGGAATGTATTTTTCAATTTCCACATATTTTTGAGATTCTCAAATTTCTGTTGATTTATATTTTCACTACATTGTAGTTGTAGAACAGATTTGGTATGATTTCAATCTTTTTATATTTATTAAGATTTATTTTATGTCCTAGTATGTGGTCTATCTTGGAGAATGTTCCTTTGCACTTGAGAAAATATATAGTCTGTTCTTGTTGAGTAGAATGTTCTGGAGTTGTTTGTTAGGTATAGTTGGATTATAGTGTTGTCCAAGTCAGTTATTTTCTTGTTTATCTTCTGCATAGTTGTTCCATCCTTTATTGAACATGGTGTATTGAAGTTTGAACTATTGTTGCTTAATTGTCTATTTCCCCTTTCATTTCTGTCAGTTTTTTATGGATCTATTTGGTACTGAGTTATTAGATGCATATATTTTTACAATTATTATATCTTCCTGATGGACTGACCATTTTATCATTATAAAATGAACCACTTTACATCAAGTAACAATTTTTAATGTCTATTTTGTTTGATATTTGTATTGCTACTACAATTCTTTTGTGGTTGCTATTTTCATGGTATATGGTGGTTCCAGAATCCAAAGTGGCCTACAAGGCACTGTGCTACTTTGTTAGTTGAATGTGCAAGATGAAAGAGTTTGTTCTTTACTTTGGAGAAGAGTCCTCAACACGTCCCAATGGACCCTTTCAAACTCCTCTGTTATACCAGGAACTTGAATCCTCATGGAGTTTACCTTCTACCCTGTGGAGGGCACATGCCTTATAAGCACCTCCAAAATACTTGCTGCTTCTTGATAATCTGGCCTAATTAACATGATATCATTGATGTAGTGGACCAACATGATATTCTTCACCGTGTCCAGATTCTCCAGTTCTACTTTGACTATTTTATAACAGTGGGTAGGAGAGCCTCTATTCCAAGTAAATGAACTCTTTCTGATAGGGATGAAAGAGAATGCATTCTCTAGACTACTGGTCACATAAATATGTTAATCTCCTTTAGCAAGGATAATATACCTGTATAAAGAGGTGCAATCAGAGTGAATACTTGGTTGGATTTGTTGTAGGCCATAACAAATCATCTAGAATGTATCTGGGTGTTGAGGGTCCAGACTGCTGAATTAATGGAAATATGGTGGGCACCCACAACCACTGCAGTCTTTATGTGTATATAAGTGGAACTGATCACTTGCATTCCCCCCTGGATGTTTATGTGTATGCATATATGTGAACACATATCTGTATCTGTATCTCTATCTATCTATTTTACTATTCAGCTGGCTGAATGGGGGGAGGTAGCAGAGAACATTACAGAGGCCCGTCACTATAATAGGTCTTAATCCTCAGGGGGAAAAAAAACTAATATGAAATTTATGCCAATCCCCAAATATGTCCATTTAAATTATTCATTCAGGGAATAGGGAAATAACCATCAGTATAGTCCTTGAACCCAGTGAACATTCTAAGCCTGACTGGGACAGAATTCCATGTATTACCCAGTGTGTGTCTATAGAGACCACCTTCTCCACCAGGGGTGGCATGATGATTTATCAGGTCTCCAAGTGTGAATAAAAGCTCAGACTTCACGTCCAAGAGTGCTTGAATTATTTCAGTGTTTCTTTTCTCAGTGTACAATTACCTAAGTAAATGGATATAGATCTTTTTGGAGATGGACTAGGAGAATAATTACCTTGTACTCTTGTTACAGAATCCTTTCTCCTGAGGAACAAGATTCTCCTTCAGCCAATGGGTTTCTGGGCTAAAAATTGGTCCTTGTTCATGATCTAGGCAAGGGATCTTGACTTTTATTGGAGTGGCTGTCTTCTCTCTCTTGATTATCCATCTTTTATTTATTTTAGTTTTATAAATTGATCAATGCCCTTATTGGCTGCTCATCTTTCTTATCTCTAAGGATGTCATGTTCGGATAACTATCTCTATAAATCTCTGTAGGTCAGGGCACCCTTGCTATCACTCTGACTTTGCTGTTTATTTAAAAAAATTGTGATAACCTTGCCTCTGATGTTTAAGCACAGTCATATGGCCTCTTATTTTGGAAACTATCATCCTCATTGTTATTAGGTAGCTCATTTCAGTAACAGAATTTCCTGGCATCAGCTTTGGTCAATTGAGGATGACCACCACTGTGCTGCACAATGATACAGTTGCCCTTCTGGCTAGAACATTCCTTGCTTCTCTGGCAGACAGAGCACTATCAGTTTAATCATATAACAAAATTATCTGGTGATTTTCCATTCTTATATAGGATGCTAATCTATCGTGTCCTCTTCTCAGAGAATTTTGATACCTTCTCCCACTCTGTCTTGGCAGTTCTAGCATTTCTTCTTCATTTGGTGTGACCCAAGTGAACTTCTTCAAACGTCTAAGAGTCACATTAGCAGCAAGTTAGTACCTTTTCCAGGATCCCCCCAGGGTGATAAATTCTGTACTCTGGGAAATATACTCTTTCTTATTCAAGTTTATGTCCAGCCCTGCCTTCCTCTCCATCCAGCACATTCAGGATCCAGTTCAATAAGTACTTTCCTGATTCTTGCTGGTATATATTGGCTAGGCCATGCAGAAGTGCAGCTCCTTTGAGATATGGTCTCTTTCTGCTTCAGGAGGTCCAGCATTTCTCTGGTCAGGTCATGATAGAACTTAACTCAAGTTTCTAATCTAAGGGCCAGAATGAGTTGTAGAGATATATTCTGAAGGGAGCACCTATTTCTTGCAAGACAGAGGGCTCTGTATCATCTTCAATGAAAGGGAGAGTGATAAACTTTAACAGGAAAGGGTGTGCATCTTCTGCATGCACAAAGGATTCAGGGTAATATGGAGATTTAAGATTTTCAAGTGTATCAATTTAGATGTCTCTGATATCATACTCAGGGTCCAACTCTTTCCAATAATGGAACTGACCCTGGCATAGCAGACCAGCTTGGGTTAGGAAGTCAAATATATCTGAAGCTCTGCTCTTCTTGGCCCTGCACTTGGTTCTCAACATGTTCTCTCCTTTTCTAGCAGGAAATAAAATATTTTATTTATGCTGCTAATGAGGCCCTTTTAGTTTCACACTTATCCTTCAACTGTGATTAATTACTCTCAGCCTTTCACTATGTCTCTTTCAAGCATTTATTGCCCTAAAAACAGCCATCTAATTCCATTATTCTTATAACTGTTTCCCCTTTACTTATCATTGCTTGATACATTAGCCCAGCTAGTGCATGCCATTCCATGGTACCCCATCCCAGGCCACCATTTTAAACATTGGCATGCTACCATGTGCCAGGTACTATCAGGGCTCCATCTTCCACCAGTGATGGAGTTCTCATTATTAGCTGTATCAAAGATGATCTGTTCTAAAGTACCATCTTAGCATCTGCTTTCTGGTAACAATCCAGTCAGTAACTGTTGCAGTTCAGTTTCCCTAGAAAGGAGACTCTGAGATGGAGGTTACCACTCAGGAATTACTCTTAGTATCATCACTTGTGGAGGGCTGAAGTAAGCAGTATTTAGCAGAGGGAGAAGGTGGGCTGTAATGCAGTCACAACAAAGGACTCAGCCAATCCCACAAGGAGCTCTGAGGCTAGGATGGGCCCTGAATGGTAGTCCCAAACTGGGAAAGGAAAACAGGCCTTTATGTGTTTGCATTGACCAGTCATTGGATGTGAATGTGACCTCAGACAAGGCAACATTCTTCAGTTGAGGACAATAATGAGGAGACAGACTCACTGCAAGTTGTTAGCTACTAGTATTTTCAACAGGGGGGAATGAGTGTTTTAGTATTGAAGATGAAGAATCTGGCATGGTACCACCCAGTATCCACTATAATGCATATTCAAAATTATTATATTTTCCTGGCCAGTTTTACTCTTAGTGGCTATTGTATTTGTATACCTACGCCAGCTTTTTGAGTTAGTAATGTCTTATTGTATCTTTAGTGTATCTTTATACATTTAAACTTTCTATTCTTTTTGGGTTTATTTGTGTCTCTTTTAAACAACATATCTTAAAAAATGATCTATATAATCCTCCTTAAAAACTAAGAATGTTTTCATTCTCTCATGTGCTAGAGTCTCACCCACCTCTGATACTGATACTATGCTAATATTTTATAAATTTAAAGGTTAGTTTATTATGGATATACTGTCTCTTTATTCTTTTCTCTTCAATATGTATGTAATATGTATATTTTTATTTCTTTATTGTTTAGCAGCTAACTTCATCAAGATATTTCTTCAAAACTACTGCCATATCTTGCAGTATTACCTGGAGATTTTTCCCCTCTTCTTACTTGAATAATTTACTAAAAAAATTTTTGGATTTATGTGGCAAATTTTCTGTGGTCTTGTGATTCCTAAAAAATATTTTAATTATGATCTCACGTTTTAATGATAATTTCATTGAAAATGACAAATTTCAGGTTCAAATTTTCTATCCTTCAAATCATTAAAAATCATACTGTTTCATTGTGAAAGAATTTTAGTTGAGGAATCTAATGCTTTGTATGAGATCTATTTTGTCTCACAAAAGATCTGTTCAAATTTTTCTTTGTCTTAGCTGTTAAATTTTACTAAATTTTAGTAAAATTTTTGTTTTTCTTTATAATGTTTGTCACTCAACAGATTTTTTCAATCTGACATTGTTTATTGTTTCTTAGTCTATAAACTTCAGATTTATATTATATGGAAGATATATCCAATACTTCTTCAAATATTTCTATTTCTCCTCTTTTTTTTCCTTTATCCAGGATTCCTATTATTTGGATTTTGGAATTTCTACTTCTATCTTCCATATGTTTTTAGCTGTTCTTTATAATTTTTACTCTTTTATACTTTTCTCTTTCCTCCTGAGAGAGTTTCTCAGCCTGGATTTTAAACTGACGAATGTTTCTTCAGCTGTGTACATTCTAGTATTTATCTTGTGTCATCTGCTATTAGATTTTCATATTAATATTTCCCCTTTGTTGTTTTATTACAAGTTCTTATTCTTCTTTCATATTGCTAATATAGTCCCTCATTTCTTTTCCTACATTTATCTTGCTTATTAAGAAAGTTTAGTCCCTTTCTAGCCATTTTGCAGTTTATTGTTTTTCTTTTAATATAATTTTACTCCTCGAGTGTTTCATTGTTTTGGATTGTGAACTAATATTTCTATTGGGTGTATCAGCTACTATTTCTGATAAATAGTGTAGCTGAAGAACTGATGGACCTATAGCTGCAGAGGATTCAAGGTCAAGGGAAGGATGGAGAAGTCTGAGGTACCAGAATATTCCACTTAATCAATCCTCACACTGTCAAGAAATTCATCATGTCTGAGCTTTACCTCAAATCCTTAAGGAGAAGCCGCATTGGGTGGAAGCTATCTCCTTATAGTATAACCACTGAACCCTTGGAGTAGAAGACTGTAGATTAGCATGGAAATTATAGATACATATTTATCCTATAACATTAGCCTAAATTTCTGATTTATTTTATCAAGGATTCCAAGTTTTACTGGAAATAAAATGGCCTCAGATGTAGAATACTTAGCAAAGCCACTTTTGGCTTCCAGGAGACTTGAAAGGACATGTGGTTTCCAGTGACACAATTGTGAAAAATAGTGTCTCACTAGATCAGGTAAGTTCAACTATTATTATTATTATTTTGCTGATGAAGATTAGCCCTGAAATAACATCTGTTGCCAATCTTCCTCTGATTTTTTGTCATGAGGAAGATTAGCCCTGAGCTAACACCCATGCCAATCTTCCTCTATTTTATATGTGAGTTACCACCACAGCATGGCTGACAAATGGTGTAGGTCCATGCTGGGGATCTGAACCTGTGAACCTGGGTCACTGAAGCAGAGTGTGCTGAACTTAACTACTAGGCCACAGGACCAGCCCCTCAACTAGTATTTTTATATTGCCTTTTTATATTCAGCGTGTGGATCTCCATTCAGGGAGGACTCACATGATTAATACAGAATGTATGTTGATAATAAGTGCTGGGCTCTTCCAGTTTTGGATGAAATTTAGCATCAACAAAGGAACATTCTTATGTGGGCAAACTATTAGAGTCTGTACTCACATGTCCCTGAAGAATATTTTGCATCCAAAATGCCATGGCTGTTGAATGGTCATTGCCCCTCAGAAGCAGTTACCGAAAATTTTTGGTGTTTCATATATTCTTAAAGTAATAAGGTATTGTTTAATAGATCTTTAAGAGTTTGTATTTAAAAATAATTTAAATGCCATTATTGTCAGTAAAATATTTAAATAGCCTGATTGTCTCATTTATTTACTCAAAAAATTAGTCTTCTTTAAAAGCTACACAGAAAAAAAAGCTACTCTTAATTAAAAGTAAGAAACCATATTTCTCATGTAGCATAATAATCACTGATGGAAATGGAAATATTATTATTCAGCATTAAAATACCAAAATGTGGTTCATTGAAAAAATAATCAGCTTCAAAACTTAGAATACCTCTATAGTATAATAGGTATTATTTTATTGGTTTGTTTGTGTTTTTTTAAACAAATACGTGAAAACTTTACATTTAATGATCACCTTGCAGAACTTTCCACTTAGTCCAACAAAGATTCTATTCTCAAAATAATTTGTGAAATTTCTCTTTTGACATACCGGGAGGAGTCAGGAATACATTCTTTGGAAGGTGCTCAATGGTCACCAACTCTCATTTCTGGAAATGAATCTGTTTCATAAAAATAACCTAAGGTTGTACAGAACTTTGCCTTCTGAAAATGTGAATGACAAAGCTAGCACATGTCACTGATTTACAGGACATTTCCAAGGAATTAGAAAAATATTCTGAACAAAGGAATTTTCTTTAGAAGGGATACAGAGCCTTCGAAGATGGCTTCTTTGAAGTACAGAACTTATTTTCTATCTAAACATTGTTATATATGTAAATATCTATGTCTCATGACATACAGACAGATGGAAGAAAAAAAGAATTAAGGAAAAGTTCTGATTGTCTTTTTGTTTGTCCACTTGTTTTGTTTGTTTTCCTTTTTCCTCTTTGATGATCAAAATTATCCAAACTGCCTATTTGGATTTATTCTATTTTTCATTAAAATTGGTCAATTTTGCGCGTAGCAAACAAAACATACATTTCAAAGTAATTATTTTATTTTTATTTTAAGAAAATTGAAAGCGCATGTCATACATATCATTGAGAAGAGATGATGTAGTTATTTTTAAAATTTTAAAATTTTTTCAACTATTTAAATTACTTGACATCCAGAAAGAGGCTATTTATCTAAATAAAATAGAATTTTGTAAGTGACCTTTTAAAAAATATTCTTAATCACATTGATTATTTAGAAAAGAGTCCATGCCTTTTACAAAGGTTTTTAAATAAAATAGTGATTGTACAATAAAAGGATATATTATTTATCTTTAATTACAAGAAAAATGCGATACTTCCAACACAATAAGGAATGCAACTCTTCAATGAACAAATTAAATCAATTTGTATGCTGGAGATTGAGACCAGATGCCTTTTATGACCTTAAATTACGCAATTATGATCCTGTGTTTCCATATTTTGTGAACAACAGACCCAAGAATTTCCTGAATTGAATGAACCTTTTACCATATTAGCATGGTAAAATTACATTTTCAATTAGGTATTGCTGACTGTATTATTCAGACTGCTTATACTGCTGTTTGATAAGGTATTAAAGCGTGATTCAAAACAAAAAAAATTAAAGATAATCCCAAAGAAATATAAAACACCTTGTTTTCCCTTGGTTTAAGATTTAGAAATTATATAACCTCTATTTTATTATTGTCTTCCACAAACATCTGTTATGTTGTACCCTACCCTAAAGTTCATGATGTAAATGTCGTTTTCAGTGTTTGTGATTTTGCTTTTATTTTTCTTTCTAGTTCAGTGTATTGACTTTTCAAGTTCATTAGTTGTTTGAGCCCTCCTACTGTGTAGTACCATGGGCTTTGAAGAATTGAAAGTGTTTTGCATAGCAATTGTTCCACCATAATGTCAACAAAAAAATCAACTGCCAAATAAATGCAGAAAGTATTACTTTAATTCTGAATGACTTTCAGAACCTCTGTGCAGGTAAAATTTTGCTTCCAATAGAAATTTCAACAAGAAATTTATTGGAATAGATTACACAACAGAAGCAATATTAAGAAAAAATTAAAGTCTTTTTTTAACAAAATAAATCAGCTTCCAAACTGTTTATTTTTAATACACTAAAAGAAAATAACTATGTCATTGTCAGTTATGATCTATAGAGGTAACAAAGATATTAGATCGATGAATAAGGTTTTTTTTTTGAGATTTATGCTATCATCAAAGCAGCCTTCACTTTTGTTTAAATCACCCACATATAACATTTAGTTCTGCATGTTAGATACATTTGTAGAAAAGGAATAAACTACAGTACTTTCCTGTGGCTTTCAAGTGCACCAAGATCCCACACATACAGTGCCCTCCGTACAACACTGAGCTTAATACTCAAAGCTATTTGTCAACTGATAAAATATGTTAAAAAAAATTATACAAGAACTGAATGGTCCCCTGAAGCATCCATTAGAATTGTCAAATTTTAGTATATAAAATTAAAATAAATAAATAAAAACCCTTAAACCTATTCTATTTAGCAACAAACTAAATATGTATGCTAATAAAATAGTAGGCTATTATAGAATCATTCTCGGTTATGAACCATGACAAAAGATAAATCTCAGCAATTTGAATAAATATTTGCATTTATAATCAGATGGATTAATAATTCCTTAAACTTGTTGACTTATTATCAATGAAACTCAATAGGGCGTTTGACACAGACGTCCTCCTAACTGAAGTGGATTGTTGATTTCCTGAAGCTTCATTTTTTTAAAATTTTTAATTTTTTTGGAGAATATGGGCAACCTTGGTAATACGTAGGGAAAAAGAAGTTAAGATAAACAGGTAGCTTGTAAAAGATCTTTGTCATAACTGAAGTAAGTGACAAGAGACAAGGTGTCGTCTGATTGTCCTGGTTGGTGATATTAACTTATTTTGTCACATACTGAAGATGAGAGGCAAAGTCTTCCAGGGGAAATCCTTCCCAGCAAGCCGCAATGTCCAGCAAAGATTTTATATGCAGAAAGTTGAGCATTCAGTGTGAATAAGAGGGTCTTGCAGAGATGGAGTGGGGTGTAACAATGGTAGTATCTGTAAAACACCAGGAAATACAGATAATCTTTATTTTACCAAGAAGTTTTCCATTCAGAATTGCTGATTCCTTTATGAATGCCTTGACTGAACTGAAGCTGGCCTAGGATCTTTATCTTAGAACTGAAAGATGTCTATTTATTGAGGATGGCCAAGAGGGCATTAATAGTAGCTGGTAAACAACTGTCATTCTAAGATTCTAAGATTCTAAGATAGGATATCATGTTTAGGACTAAGTTAAGAGGTCATCTAACCAGACCATGACTCCTCAATCTACAAATATATGCAATATACAGTTCTTTAATTATGAGAAGATAAGCTTGGAATTATAAAGATTTCAACTTTATGTAGAGGCTACACCAATACTAGTTTTGCTACCTAGCAGGGAAGATATTGACAAGCTCAAGTTATCAAATAAGTCAGTCTCTTGTTTGGTATAAATGAGATTCCAAGTTGATCATGATTTTCCTAGGCTAAGGTAGATATAATACATAATACATATAATACATAAAGAACAAAATTTTTAAAGGTTAAACATTGGTCTTGGTGATAGATAGCTCCCAGGTAGCTTAGTGTGGGACTAGATTGGAATATATGGCCTGAGCATAGCAATTGTCAAGTGAGTCAAACAGGACAGGGTAACCTACAGGGTCATACTAAAAGCATTAATTTCAACACTTTAGGGACATGTGCAGTTTGAGTAGGCTTGGATCATAATTGAAGCTTTCAGTCACTGATTTAGGTTTTCTAATTACTGTGTGTGGTCATGGGTTTTCAATCAGAAGAGGTCACGAATTACAGTAAATATTAACAATAGGTAATAGTCAAAACAGTGTCTTACGTGTACCTATTTACAGAGCTTGATAGGGTTGGTTTTAGAGATCAGTGGTCCTTCTAGAAGTGAGTGTCAGTTGGTGATATCCATCCACACTCAAGAAGCCTTAAGCTAGTGGGAATCCAGCTGTTCTAGACTAGATCTGTCCACAAAGCTTTGTGATATCAATGGAAGTTAAGACTCCATCTGAAGTCAGGACTCAGCTCTCACAAGCATCACCAGGAAGTTGGAATACTCCTTCTACTATCCTTGGAGTAGAATGGATACTGCTTGCAAGAAAGGGCATTCAATGACTAAATTGCCTGCCCTTTAGCAGAAGAGGTCAAGCATCCCAACCTAGCATATGCCAACTTTAGGGCCAGCAGGTTGAGTTTATCCTGTTCCTGATAGTGCTCAGAAGATGAAAAGCAACAGCAAGTGTGAAGACGTATGGTTAAATTCTACCCTCATAGAAATCTTTATTAAACCATAAAGATTGGGACTAATAGGTTATGGAGAGTTCCATAGAGTCAACCAGAATTGTATTTGCAATGCTAATAAATCTAGTATGGTGTGGAGATTATGTAAATCCACAAACGATGAGGGCCCAAACACAATCGCTACTAAAGTTTATGAATGGCTTCTTGTCGATTATTGTGCTGGACCACCAAAGATGTTACTTAGTAGTAAGATGGGCATGTTGACCATATGACTTATTATCCACAAGTAAGACACTTTTGAAAAGGAATGAAAGCAATAAATATATATTTTTTAATTAAAAATTATCAACCAGAAAATCAGCTTTATGTCAATGGACAAATGAAAAATTGTGTTTAAACAAATTTTCAAAGGTAAAATTATTTATGAAAATGATATATGCACCTTAAATGAAAATATTTAAAAACTATTTCTATCAATTATTTGAATGTTACAATACTATAATTAAAGATATTAATAATATTAGCATATTTTCTTCAGTTTCTTAGTTTTCCTTTTTGATATTATACTTCTAG